>NC_046382.1:33895934-34004054 GCF_011125445.2 Fundulus heteroclitus
TGCAGATCGGTTCGGCTTTGCCGATCATCCCCCCCTCCCCGGCGGCAGATGTTTACGTCCCACAGAGTCGAACTGTATCTCTTCTGTCTGGGGAAAAATTGTCCTCCTCAGTTTTGATTTGACTTTTTGCTTGTTGCTTTTGTCTGTCGTTAAAAAATTGTACTCGATGGTAGCCTTTTTTTTTTTTCTTTCTTTTTTTTTTTTTTTCTTCCCTGAACTCCTTTTAGTCACAGGCCCCTGAAGGTTCCTCCGGGTGCCCTGGTGTGAAAAACCAAACCGAACAATTGATTGTCGAGTAAATTATATTGCTAAGTAATTATGCGAGTCCGACTCAGTACAGAAAGTGTGGTTTGTTTGCATTGGGTTTGTGTTTTTCAATAAATAAAAACTGGCAGTAATACTGAAACTCTGAATCAGAACTAGATTAACTTTGATCGATGAACTTTAAAAGGTGACATATAAACTTTTTCGGCTGTGGTAGGAGGAATGTTAAATGGTTGCAAATGATCATTTTTTTTCTATTTTGAGGTGCATTTACAGAGGTGTTGCTCTGCATTGACATTTATCTCATATAAAGAGGCATGGGCTAGCTTATACTATTTCTGTATTGTTTAAGAGGTGGTATTCAAACAATAATTTGCAAAGGAAAAATAAAATGCAACAAGAACAAGACAAAGGTTTGGCCTTAAAATGTTAAAACTGTCAAACACCTACCACGATATTTAATTAATGCTGGTCAAACTGAAATGTAAGCCGCGGCATGTGGCTGTATTTTTGTTTTAATTGGTGTCAGACTTGTTTTCTTCTTATAAATAAATCCATAAGTCATTCTGAAACCGTGATGCTTTGGAGTGATAATATTACCAGAGCCCTAGGGGAAATTTGCTTGTGAAATGTTCGGTTCTCTGACAACCCACTCAGTTTCGACTGGAAAAAAAAATCGTTTAACCTTTTCAGCAACAACAAATGCATGCTTTAAAAAAAAAGAGAGAGAGTGAGAGGAGGAAAAGTAAAAAAAAAAAAAAAAAAAAAAAAAATCTGAAATGTCGGTGGCTTGAATATTATCATGTTCTCTTGGTGCTTCACTGTTAAGCAATTGGTCGAAATAGAAAATCATGCTGCTGGCTACAAAGAGTTAAATTTTTGAATGATCACAGTCATCCCAATACACCGTTTGAGTCACTGGTTTTCTTTTGACGCTTTATCTGAGTGCTTGCGTTTTTTTCCCCCCTTCTTTCTTCAATGCCTTGTTTCCAGGCGTACACGCCTGAATGAAAATGTCTTGTATGACAGACCAAAAGTTCCAAAAGAACATGTCTGATATTTTTCACACTATCCTTTTCGGTAAAGTGTGGGAAAAACGACTTCTCACTGCTGACTGGATCATTTAATTCACATCTTGACTTTAGGTACATGGGTAAATATGTGTCAAATTTGTGCTGCTGTTTCTATCCCTATCATATAATTTGATGTTACAGGTCAAATTCTGCCAGTAAGTTAAAACCAGAATTTATGTCTGGGAGTTAAAAAAAAAGTTGATCTGTTTATTAAGATTATTGCCGATTTTTGGAAACTGATGAGACATCTGCTGCTTCCTTTTGCTGCCTGTAGCCACTTATCCTACTTCTTGCTGTATTTGTTGGCTCTCAGGAAGGCTTTCTGATAAGGCATTAAATGTCACGCACTGTTCGTTTGGTTTCCCTGACCTAAAATGAGACAATAAGTAAATATAAACATGTTCACCAGGTTTCAGAAAGGCAGCGCCGTGTCCGTGGGTGGCATCAGCTTGCTATCATCAGTGGCTGTTAAACCGTCTGCGTGTGTCTTTCCACAGTTTCACTGCCTTCACACAAATAGAACTACAATCTGGCATTATTTTCATATTTATCAAATTTATTTACAAGACCACGAAGAAAAAGAACACTAGCGTGGTTTTGTTGTTTTGTTTGTTTTTTTACTGAAGTGTCTCAACTTGTGGCGGCTTTGCATTCATGTACCTCACAATATTCCAACCACAATTCTGTGCTAATGTCTCTGTGTGTACATACTATATGTGTGCTTACATGTACAGAGTAATTTTGCACATTAATAATGCAACTAAGTTCGTTTTGTAATCTGTAAGTAAACATGTTCTGTATCAGTGTGTACTCAATCCTGTACATACAGTATTTATACAAATTTCACTGAGTCTGCACAGCTCTATGGATGTGTGTGGGTGTGGGTGTTTCACAGTGTTGCAGACATCAAATTACTAATATGTGTAAGGTGCATTTCCAAATTAGTATTCACTTATCTATGGTCTTTCAGGTGCAGATCTGCCTCTGTATG
Organism: Fundulus heteroclitus; assembly: GCF_011125445.2. NCBI lineage: Eukaryota > Metazoa > Chordata > Actinopteri > Cyprinodontiformes > Fundulidae > Fundulus > Fundulus heteroclitus. Next base: position 33,898,263 of record NC_046382.1, read on the forward strand.
TATATTATTATTTGTTAATAATTACTGGAGTGTGAGTTACTGCTTGTGGGTGCATGTATTTTAAGAGCCTGTGCAACGTGTGATATGTGTCCCGCTGTTTTTGTAAATGTAGAATTGCTTCATTTCTTTTCGATTTTTCACTGGCGCGTGGCTTGCGGAGTGCATCCATTTCTGCAGAACGGGTTTGTTTGTTTATTCTTTCTGTACCGAATGCACACGATGAGTACAAAAATAACAAGAATGAAACAATATGACTCATGTCCTCAAAGCCTTCTCTAAATATGTCTAACAATCGAGCAGGTGTGTGTTACTTTTTGCACTGAATTCGGCAGAGTTGGAGTGCAGTCTACATTTCAGTTTGAAAATGCACAGGATCTTTTATTTCTATCTGCAGGGCTCATATTGCATGCACTGCTGTAGTAGTGTGGGTGTATTCTAAGTAAGTGTACGACTGTGCACGCACGCCTTTGTTGGCAAGTGTGTGTATGCAGTTCATGTGTGAAGTATGCCTTCGCAGACGTGTTACTAATACTTTGCAGCAATATAAGCCATAAATAGTAACATTTGGGGTAGATTTTACTTTTTATATATTTTTACATTTTAGAATTACACTTAATGTAGCTCTTCCAAGCACTGTGTCAGATAGCACTCTCCATAAACAGCACAGCTGATTCAAATTCTGTTAGTTTTTAGACTTAAGCTAAACATGTAAAATCCTCTTTTTGTTCTCTCTTGAATCAGTGTAACCTGGCTATATGTATGTGTGTGTGTATATATGCATGTATGTTGTATGTGTATGTATGTATGTGTATGTGTGTGTGTGTGTATATATATATATATATATATATATATATATATATATATATATATATGCGCACACACACACACACACACATACACACAAGTATGATGCTCAGCCTGTATGTGTGTGTGCGTGGTGATCAGAGTATGTATTTATTTGCATGCACATGGGTGTGTGAAGGAGTTTGTTCCCTCTTCGCTCGGCTCATCATCTGTCCCGCCTGACATTTACACATTCAAATCAGAGACTGTTTATCCTCTGTTTTGAGACACATGACAAGATTTCTTGCTTTGTTAAAGCTAATCACCGGCGTCACTGCATGCGAAGACATGCATGCAAAGGCTCACTCACCACAGATGTTTTCAAATTGAGTTAAAACCTCACATCTGTAAGACATCAACATTTTAGGAACTAAAACAGGGGCCTTGTTTTAGCCCCATCACTGGGCCGTTAATTTTTTTTTTCCCTTTTATTGTATGAATTTTCAGCGTAAGTGTTGTTGTCTGTCTAAGTGACTGTAGATGTTCTTGCTCTCAGGGTCTTTGCTTCAACATCTGTTTTGATTCTTTGATGCCTGACATATTATCAAATGTCAGAGTGATTTTTTTTTTACATTTTTTTTTTTTTTTAGAAGTCTGCTCTTTATTTCCATATTATCACCTTCATGCAATGTGCAGTTTGTGGCAAAGGGAGGAGTTACCAACTCAGCACAAATTGGGTTTTGATAAGGTCAGACTTGCATGTAAACAGGTGCAAGGTCTGCGGGAACCTAAACAAAGAGAGTTACACAACTGATTAGTTAAAAGAATACATTTTATATTCAGTCATACAACTAATAAAACTCTAAATTACCTCTCAACTTTCATTTACCATTGATGCTCTTAATTCTTTACGACAAATGTATTATCTTCATACCTTTTAATATTTCAAAGGATGTTGGCAACTTTAACATCCAATAAAGAAAGATTCACAAACTATGTTCAGTTTTATGTATGATTAGGGCTGGGACAATAACGTTTCCTTTTACCAAATAATAAAGGTAAGAGATAATGGGCGATAACTCAGGATAAGTCCTAGTAAAGAAAGCGAGTGACAAAACCTTTGTCACAAGAAAGCATTTAACTATATATATATATATATATATATATATATATATATATATATATATATATATATATATATATATATATGTGTGTGTGTGTGTGTGTGTATAAAAATTCATTTTATTTGTTTTTAGTCTTGTGAGCTTGCATCGTATTATTTATAGGAAGAGCAGAAGCAACGTCACAGCTTGCGTGAGGGTAGGAGGCAGAATTCTAAAATTTAGAAAACAAAAAATGCATATAGAGTCGACATCTAAAACTAGCAGTAATAAGATGGCAACATATGTAGGAGGGTTAACATCCTTAACTTAGCTTGGAGATTTCCAAGTGTGCTAGCATTTCTAGAGTCAACATGTTCCATAAGTGAAAGAGGCTGAAAGCTCAAAACAATGAAACAATTCAAGTTAGATAGCCTTCCTGTTATCTGCTGAAAACCTTGCTCTCTTTCGCAGCCTGAATCATGTGCAGACATATCTTGAGGTGTTGTGGAAAATATAATTTCCTTTTAAACGTTTTGTTACATTTCTGCTCTTCAACCGGCTCCTCTATAAACAACTTACTAGGACTGAAAGTAGCTAGCCTTTAGTCGGCTTTCCTCAGTAACGGCTTCCAAACCGAAGAGTGTTGCAGCTGATGCAATGTGGTTGCCTCTAAGCTTGGTGCATTCACTGATTGGAGAAATATCAGACTTTTTAGTTTCCCACTGGCTGGTCACAGCTCAGGGATGATTATGCTGAAAATCATACAATTCTATTCACCAGCAAATATTTTTTTGTTGGATATGTTTTGTAATGACAAATTTTCGTTAACTTTGTCTGTGTTCCTGATGTCACCCCCTGGCCCAAAAACGTAATTACTAAAGAAAAACACAGCTATTCAGACATTTGTTGGTACATTAAAGACTTCTACATGACTGTTTGCTGTTTTAGTTGGTTGAATTTTTTTCTCAACAGAACCCTTTTTTTTTAATGAACCAATCATCTGCGCGCACTGATGCAGCTTGAATTTGAACCATATCAGTGGAATTTATTGAGACGATCAGATTACTAGCACGATATTTGTCATCAGCATGAATAAACCCTTCCCGAACCATTTTTGCTCGTTTTTGATGGGTTCAACCTCCTGAAACTGAAATTCAAATGACACTCACGCATGCAGATATCAGTCATGTTTTCATCTCTAGATTTCACCTACTCCTTGTAATATGGCTTTCTCAGTTGTGTAGTTTCAAGTTGATAATTATGCATTTTGGGGTCCGCCGTAATATTAACGTCTCTCCGCTAGGCTCTGCTCCTGTGTTGAGGAAATAATTTTCGACACGTCTTCACAACACCATCGCTTTGTGACTTTGTTTGGGTTTGGTCGAGTCTGTTCTAGCAGCATGGAGTCTCTGTACCAGAAAAAAAGCCACGGACTGGTTTGAAGTTGCTGTTTTTTTCTTTATAGTGGGTGTGAAGGTGTTTAAGTAAAACATCTTAAAGCCTTACCATATCCTGCCTGATATAAGTGCCTTCCAAACCACATAAGCCAGTAAGCTCTGATTCCTACATTTATAATTTTTTCTCATGTCACACTTATGTAATCTTCTAATCATAGAAAAAAACATAAAGAATGTATTTTTACACAATCGTTTTAGAAATTTTACAGGAGGAATTTACAGACATGATAAACTCAATCATGATGTTGAGGCTAAAAGCGCCCCCTCCCATTGCTTTAGTTACGGTACCTTTATTATGATGCTACTGAGTGTACTGACTCTCAATATTACTCTGTGAAGAGCAAAAGGGGCAAAAAGGAGATTTTTTCTTGTTGCTTAACTCTAAATTTAAAAATAATTCCTGATACAGATGGTTAAACATTGCATCTGACATAATAAATGATTAATCTATCGGCAGTAATAGAAATTTTCCTTGTCTTGTATAAAGACGATTACATCATATTACATATTTTATACAATTTTTGTTGTGAATTCCTGAAGATTATCATGCAACGGAAAACATATACTGGCTAATGGTTAGTTACCACATAGTTGCAGCTGTTCCCAACGGGTTCTGTTTTCCAGGGGCAACTTTTCTACACGTTGCATTTACTGATTCCTGAGACAAGTCACGAATATTGGAGGCTGCGCACAAAATATTTTGCAGCACTGACAGAACAATCATGCAAGTCAGTGAGTGGGCTGTTGAAACAGTCACTCCAAGAACATCCGTTCTGTGTTCGAGCCTCATGTTTTTACCTTGCGAAAGCACGCATGCCATTATGATGAGGGGGGGAAAAAAGGAGAAGTTGAATGATGTTGTAAAAAGCTACCATAGAAAGGTGGAGGGTTTTGAGTCAGCAGACCTTTTGAGAGATAATTGTTTTCTATATCTGACTAGATTTCTTTCAAACTTTTAAGATACTTGATCTTTAATTCTGGTAAAAAAAAAGGAGAGTTCTGGTGTAGCAAACAAAAACAAATAAGCATAATAAGTAAAAAAAGGAATCTGCATATATTAACAAAATCATCCTCTTGAAAAAGCTGCAAGATCAAAGACAACATGTTTGGACTGAATGGAGTCATAGCTTTGTTTGCAGTGAATATTGGCCATACCTTCAGCTTACTCACTGTTACTGAAAGCTCTTTGTTGTCTGCTGTTGTAGACATATGCGGTGAACTGTATACAAACCTCAGTTAAATGTAAATATGCTGCAGTCGGCCACACTGAGAACTGAAACATATTGATTCTGGATTTTCCCTGTGCTCTGCTGCCTCAGCTTCTCACTGATATTAAACCCTCTCACTTCCTTTTTGAGGCCGGTTTGTTTATCAGCCAACTGCTATTTTTACAGGAGGCTTCTGCTCACTTGCAGACTTCGTTTACCGTTGAAAAGGATGTGTCCTCTCCTCACATGTTGCTATTGTTGTGCATCTTCCAGGCAGGTGTATATTAATATTCTTCTGACTTGGCAGGTTGACATTTTAAGGCAAAAAATAATTGTTAGAATAGCTTCAACATGAGAGGATGAAAAGATGCTGTTTGAACAGACCTGTTATGAAATGATGAATAATCTCCATCAGTGTAACGGTCTCACTAATCAGGACTTTACAAAGTAACCTTTTGTATGTAAGGCACCTTAACAGGGTGTTAGGTGTCACGGTCTGCACAGTTTTTGTTTTTTGTTCTGCTTTAGCATTTCAGTATCTTTTAGATTATGTTTTAGTCCTTGTTTGACATCTCAGTCTTTTCTTAGTTATCCTAGTTATTTTCCTTATTTCCCCCTGGTCATCCTGTGTTTCGTATATTTATTAGATCAGCCTTGTTTCAGGTCCCTTCTGTACACAGGGATTAAACAGTTAGTTTATTCCCTGTGTCTAGTTATTCTCAGTTACATTTATTCTCTTCCTTGTTCCCCTGTTGCTCTCTCTCGCCCCCTGTTGCCACTCACTCTCTCTCTCTCCTCAGTTTTTCCTCCCGCTCCTTCTCCACACCTGCCATCAGTCAGTCAACCCGATGCCATTGTTCCAGCTCTCATCCTCCCAGTATTTAAGCTCCTCTCATTTTTCCACTCGCCGCCGGTTTCTACTGTTTGCTTACCGGATCTACGTTTTTGTTTTTTTCTTTGCTCTGGCCCCTGCATCCTCCAGGGTTTTTTGTGAGTTTTGATTTTCATTAAATCCACCAATACATTCTCGCACTGCCTCTGCCTCTCTGTATTTGGCTCCAACAAAACCACTACAAATTATGACATCAGGACTGTGTTATGATGTCATATATCAGCAACATATCACCATAGAGTGCGAATCGGACGGGTTTCCATCTACTGATTTGTAGTGAATAAACCGGGTGATGCAAAGCGTAATGTACGTTGACATTATGTTGTAATAAACAGGAAGTAAAGGTTACAAACTAGCACTGACCACAGATCAGTAATGGAGCGAGGCTTTAATTAATGTGCCCCTTTTTTATTTTTTTTATTTACATAAGATCTTTTTTAGCGAGTAGATCTTCTAATGCTATAGCTGCATCCTGACATGATCCAATTGAATCACACCTGTCTAGGGCCGTTCAGGCATGTTGTATGTGGTGAGAAGGGCAGATGTGCACATCTCCAGGATGTGCAAATGGACCCTGAAAATGATGGTTATCAGAGGTGGGGAATCCAGGTTCAGAAAGTAAAAAGCTGGTCTAGAGATTAGTTCCAACCATTTGGATTTCCAGATCCACAGGAGAGACGGGGACTAAAATAATCTGTTTAAGTGAAGAGGATGAAGGAAAATCCAGCAGGGTTTTTACTTTCCTTAGGCTGGGCTCCCCAACTCTGATGGTTACTAAGAGTTATCTTAATTGCCTTCAAACTTAAATAAGGTTTCCCATATGCTGCTGTCCAGCTACGATCTAAGAGGTCTTTAAAAAGGTAATGTAGGAATCTGTCCTGTGTAAAGTGGTCCTTACAAGGTTTTAAAGGTACACATACAAGAGCAACTCGCATAAGCAAAATCACATGACATTATGACAGTGCGTTTTTCTCTCCCCCCTACCCCCCAAAAAAAGACAGAGCTAGATTTATGAAAGGTTGTTCAAGCAACCAAGAACACATTATTCTGTAGCTCGCAGAACAAACTTTGGTAGCAATAAATTGAGGTAATAGTGTTTCTTACCTGTCACATAACAGTGTAGCGATTTTGGTTTATTTAAAAAAAAATTGCATGTTGTTTTTATCAGTCTATTGCTGAGTCTGCACCCTTTTGAAGGCCGCTCAAATGCATCCTTTCCCCAGAACCCTGATATGAAGGATTAGTCATGTATCCTACATGGCCCTCCCTATCCCATGGTTCATTGCAAGTCTGGTTAACCAAAAGTGTTTAAGATTTTAAGCCGTCTTTGACACAACATAAACATTTACAATGTTTTTGGGTTATAATGCCGTGTAAAACTCAAATACCGACTTGGTTTAATCAAGATGATGCTTCATTGCAGAGATGTCTGTTCCTGCTGTGCTTACAGCCTGCTCACCTTGCCAGCAAACCGGGTCTAGGCTTGCTATACCCGGAGAGAACGGCTAATTCCCAGCACATTGTTGTCACACTCCTCCTGCCTTTTACCGCTGAGTGGATGTTAAACACGGATATAATTCAGTCAGATGAGATCAATCGCTTCATGTTTGGTTTATTGTTGTTTAATTTGTTTCTAAGCAAATCGATTTGCCTGAGATTAAAGTCAAGCTTCAAACAGGTATAGGCCTAGTTTGGTTTAACTTTAATGTCTTAATCGGGAACAGGGGAGTCAATTTGGAAATGAATAATTCGCTCATCTTTAACACATAGTTGTGACGACGGTACAACTGCTTGAGTTCCCTAAGAATTGAATTAAGAAGACTAAACAAAAAAAAACAATTTGCTCCGTGTTCACAGCTTCACAGTTTCGAGCTTTACGCTGTCCTGGTTGCTAGGCGACAGCAGTTACCTGAGGTCAGGACGGGATCAGCTGGAGAAGCCAGGACTGTCCAATTTCACAGCTTGTCCCTGTCGGCCTACGTGGTCTTGGCGGCCTCTGAAGGACCTGGCCTACCTAGACTGGGTCCTTTGAAGAATGCAGCCCCTGATTTTGGACAGCTTAGATTGGGCCTTGACATTTTACAGCCCCCCCCCGGGGCCAACACCTGCCCTTTTTAGATGTAACAAAACCATGTCTTGCATGAATTGTTCATTTTGCCTGACAATACGGACACGCTGCTTTTATTTCGTAAAACCGGCTTTACTTGAAGCCGACGATGGATTTGTTTATTTGTTTTGTCTCTGTGTGGGTTGCAACACTAGTACTCTTTCATGTTGTCAAGTTTCTCTGCTGCGGATAGCCACGCCTGACATGAATGACACATAATGCTGACGAACACACGGAGAGCACAACGCGTTGGAGGGAGGGGAATCCAAATCCAATTTCCTAATCTGGTTCAGCATTTGGGCAAAGCTGTTCTTAGCAGGTTGCAGCTAACATTTCTTGACACTTCTTTTTCTAAAAAATAATTTGCTACAGAAAAATAATGTAACGTTTCAATTTCAGTGTAACATGGCAATTCATTGTTTTTCTGACGCAGTATATACTGTTACCATCTGCCCCCACGCCTCCTGGTTTGAAGTTATTATCAAATATGTTTTGGCCCTCAACCGCCATCATATTTACACATGTGGCCCCGGTCTATACTGTGAATGTTAATGCACAGCTGTTTTAAGCTCATGGCGGCTCCATCATGCTGCATGAGCAGGCTTTGAACAGAATGCCTCACATTTACCTTACCTAGATTTTAGTATTCGGGTTTTCATGGTTGACATGGCTGACCTGATGCAGGACCCCTAGGTTCATCTCCCTCCAGGAAAATCATCAGTCCTCCACTGGGCTGGACAGTTGGTCGGAAGTGCGGATGAAAATATGTTGGCTGCTGTGTGAGCTGGTGGGACGCAGCATAGCCCAACATCTCCAGCTTGGTTTCACGTGTCCCACAGACACCGTTCCAGATCTGTTGTGGTGCGTTCAGGTTTCCGCTTTGCCAGTTTTTACTTGGTGTCTAACACAGTGGACGTGTGTTAGCGACGGCTTTTGATGAGAGTAAATTGACCTGATCTTGTTTAGCTACAGTTGCAGTTTCCTAATTCTATGACCTGCCAGGGAAGAGCATGTGTTTAAGTCCTGATGCCAAATAACCTTAAAGTTTAAAAAGGGTGTAGATATTATTTACCAGGATGGATATTTTGTTCAGTGAGACACAGTTTTGATTTACCATCTTTGCTTTAAAGTTGTAGTGCCATTTGGGCTAAATAGTCACGGGTTAGGGGACTTGACCCGTTTGTTGCTAAAGTGGTATGTCAACATAAATCTTAGAATCTCTGCATTTTCTCCTCCATGTTAAATGAATATTATTAGCTATGTATTGTATCTTAGAAGTAGAAGCTGAATATTTGACTTGCTCTAGATGGATGAATGTAGGATGGAGGACATGTAACAAACCCTCTGGTTGGTTGACTATAAGCGTAATGCGTTGCCAGATTTGGACATGTTCAAACCTGAATGAAATGATTGCATGACCTTCTCAGCAACCATCAAGGGCAGCAGAGGCCTATTAGTCACCCATTTGTTAGGCCAGGTGTGTGGAGGCAGGACAACACCTAAAACATGCAGGACGGTGGCTCCTGACCACCAATGTCGAAGACCCCTGGTCTAGAGCAACTTTGCACTTAGAAGCAAATTTACAAAATATAGAATCAAAGAATTCAAGCTGTTTTAAAAGCCAGAGGAGAAAGGAGTACTATATTTTTTCCTCTTCTTGATTGTGAAATAGATATGCAACAAAGTAATCTTACATATTTTACAAAGCCAAATTGATCAGTTCTTAAGCAAAATTGTTTGTATGATCTTTTTTTAAAGTGCTATTCCCCCTACAAAGTATGAAACCTGACCGAACTTCCTTCAGGAGAAATATTTCATACTTTTTCGCCCCGTCTCCATTTTCATAACTGTTTCCTCTGTTATGTTATAATCTCTATAGTCACCAACAGGGGGTGTCTCGTCTGGTTACCTAAATAAGTCTTTTTGTAAAGCTGTAGATGGGAAAACAAAGTGTTTTATGCCATTTTATTTTATTTGTGTCCTCTATAAACACAGACGGAACAAGCATGATATTCATCTGTGTTGTGCTCTCATTTGAAGTAAAATAGGGGATGCCACAAAGTTTGCATCAGTGCAGGGGAAAAATCTTTAACAACATTTTTATGATTGTTTCTTAAGATTGACCACCTACTTCCTTTGTTAAAGACAACAGCACTCATGGCCAGACTAATAAATCAGCAGATGATAAATTAATCTGCAAACCATGCAGATTCTTTATTTTAGGCACTTTATTCTGTCATATAGTGAAATAAATTAAGTCCCAAATTATAGCTTTTTAAATAAACAAAGACAAAGCATTAGGATATGAAGTATTCATCTCATGAAAATGTGTGCGTAGGTCTAATTTGCATCATTAACCACATGGCTAACTGGGGCAGATGGTTTTCTGTACATATAGTCTGTATGGTTAGTTTTTCCTGGGTTCATTATTAGCTTTGGGTTTTTAACTTTTATTTCTTTTTAGGTATACTTACAAAAAAGAAATGGAAGAAATATTAACCAAGAATAAATAAATAAGTTTGTACAGAAAAACAAACCTGAACATTATGCAACCGTGAGCTGTATTGTGCCGATGACATTTATATAGATTTTTTTTAGTCCCCTGTGTAAACTGGTAACCACGCATTTTGTACCAAAACAGGTCCGGCAAGTCAGAAGCTATATTATCATACTCATGAAATTTGCTTGTGAAAGGTCAGTGATAAACCTGCAGATTGTCATCAGTCAAGTGAATCACTCACTACGTAAAAACAACACTATGGTTTGGTTATCAGGTACAAAATGTGACAGCAAATCCCCTTAGTTTCACTTTCATGTTCTGTCCAGAAAACTTAAAAATAAAATTCAATTCTGTAACCCAGATTGAGGAGCTGAGTTGTGCATCTTTTGTTTTTGTCCCCATAGGTGTAATTCTTAAAAAACAAATCAAGTCAAGTTTATTTGTATAGCACATTTCAGCAACAAGGCGGTTCAAAGTGTTTTACATCATGAAAACATAAAAACAACATAAACACATTGAAACGGTCACTGGTTGTGAAACCAGTAACAAATATTAAATTGTATCAGGTGAAAACATCAATACACATTAGATATGTTGGTCAGTGTTCCTGTTATTATGGGCAAAAAGCAACTCTAGACAGGTGGGATTTCAGTCTTGATTTAAAGGAACTCAGTGTTTCGGCAGAATTGCAATTTTCTGGACGTTGGTTCCAGATTTGTGGAGCATAGGAGCTAAATGCTGCTTCTCCATGTTTCAAGTTCAAGTAACTTTATTAATCTGTTAGGAACTACTTCTGTAAAGCAGCGGCAACTTACAGTGCAGAGAAGAAAGACACAATAACAAACCTCAGTCACACACAGACATTAGGCACCACTGCACACACATCATAAGCCTATAAATATACAATAAATATCATTAGAATGTCTAAAAATAATCAGTTTCTGTAAACAAGTCTAGTTTAGGTAGGTACAAAGCTGGACATTGCTCTCTTTGTCCTGGATGACAGTGACCTGTACCTGCGACCTGAGGGGAGGGGGCTGTGCTGACTGTGGAGTGTGTGAGTGCTGTCGGCAGCTATCTGCAGACCTTTTGATTTGACTCTTCTGTTGTAGATGTGTGAGAGTAGTTCCTGTTGTTGACCAATAATTTTAGTGCTGAGCTTGATGATCTTATTGAGTGAGTTACGGTGGAGTGTGCTGGATGACCCAAACTAAGCTGTTATGTTAAATGTCATGATTGACATTGATTTACAGGAAAACATCTGTAGAAAGCAGACAAAACTGACTGGCCAACCTTGCAGTTTGCAGAGTTTTCTTAGGAAATAGAGAACCTGCTGGCACTTAGAGAAGAAATTTTTTGCACGAAGATATGTGTATGAATGGACTTGTTTTATTGCCTCATTGTTGATGTGAAGCGTTGTGGTGTGTTTTTTCTCTTCTTAAATCTATAACCAGTTCTTTATTTATTATATATGTATGTATGTGTGTGTATATATATATATATATATATATATATATATATATATATATATATATATATATATATATATATATATATATATATATATATATAAAAGTATTAGTTGGGTATTGTCTTTATTTTTTATTATATCCATATTAAGGCCTTCAGTACAGCTACAAAATCTCATTGCTGTTTTTCCCTGCATATATGCACGGCCAACAAGTGCAGTAAATGGTGTCTAAGCTGTAATGTTTCTGGTGTTGCGGGGTAAATACGGTCTGAGGGCTCTGGGTTTTGCACCGTTATGGTGTAGGCGGGCAAAATATAAGGTCTTCCTATAGATTTGATAAGATGTGCAGATGCATAAAAATCTCTGGGCAAAACTGTTGTTTGATTACTTTCACAGCAACATGTGATGAGGAAGTAAAAAAAAAACAAAAAAGGGATAGTGAAAATTGCATTTATTTGCATGTTTTTGGGAACAATATTTAAGGAAAAAGAAACGTACAGGAAGTAATTTGTTTTTCAAAGGAGATAATTGAACACAGAAAGCATTTTATGTTTTCTTTCATTATATAATAGTCTGCAATAATGTTATAAATTGTATTTATGCACAATTTTAACAGGCAATAGCCTCCATTGTAAATTTGGGTTGAATCTTCAAAGGAATACATCATGATATTGTTGACATTAAAATAAAATAAAGTGGTTGAATCAGTTTAAGACCCAAAATCAACATTAAGTAAAAAGTACAATAGGATGGATTTATTAACTATGTATGAATTGAAGTCAGGTTCATTTACCCCCAGTTGCAAGGCTGTTTTTCTTCCCCATCTTTCTCTGTCATACAGAAACTGGCTTTGTGTGTAGTCAGCTCTGCCCGCAAAATAATGCATCCGCCCGTTAAGTGTGTGGGATGGTTTTTAGGTGCTGATGTATCTGTTGAACAATACACAAAGACGTGTAAATTATGGATGAGAAACGTAATTTAAAGACAACAAAGTGTGTGTGTGTGTGTGTGTGTGTGTGTGTGTGTGTGTGTGTGTGTGTGTGTGTGTGTGTGTGGTGTGTGTGTGTGTGTATGTGCTGAGTCTTTGGAATAAAACTTTATTTTACGTATAAAATTATAAAATAGTTTCATGTCTTCTTGAATCTAATGTTACTATAGACATGTTGGGTAAATACTAAATGTGAGTCTGTTTTTGTGATAAGTGGGGGAAAATTTATGTTTGTCATAATTTTAAAAGTACATTTAGTTTTTTTTTCCACTTTTTATCTGACCACATATTATATAAAAAGTGCTTTAGAATAATCACTTATCAAGCATTATGAAACGAGCTGTAGTCATTTAGAGTTTTTCAGTGGTTAACATGTGAGACGTGATTGATCCCTGTGATGAGGGCATCTTAGTATCTGTTGACAAAAAAAATACATCAAATTTAAATTATGTAAGCTAAGGAGTTCTCAAACATGCACCCAGTATCGTAAGGAGAATAACTACAAGCTCTTTCTGGATTGAAAGGGAGATTTCTCAAAAACTCTACTGTGTTTTGTGTTCTCATAAATTTAGCAGCATTCATACATTTATGAGTCAGCTGAAAGGAGTGCGATATCATACGGCAGTCAGTAAAATGGTAACATGAAAGAAACATTTTGGCTGACGTATTGTCTTTTTTTCTTCTCAGAAACTCTTTTACAGCAGAACATGCTGAGATTTTTCAAATTTTAAATTTGACCACTTATATGAATCTGTATTTGTTGAACTAAAAATGGGCAAAAAGAACAATATTAAACAGAACACATCTAATTGAATAAATGTCTAAAATGAGATTTAACCCCTGAGTCTAAATAGTATTGCCTATACAGCTTTTTAGTTTAAATTATCAAAACTAAAAACAGACCATTTGCCTTTTTTACTTAAAAAACCCTAATACTTTTCATGATTATGGAAAGAATTAGCATCTAGGAATCTTCAACAAGTTATTTTGAACAAAGTCCAGGTCTCCCGTGTTACTCAGATTGTCACAGAGGGGATTTCTTTGTTCATCTCTTCTGCAGGGCAGAGGCACAATGAGGAGGCAGTTTCACCGCAGGACTTGAAGGCAGGTTTCCACTGCATTCAGCCATCGTGAGAAGCGTTGGGGAAACCACCTCAGCTGAGCTTATCTGGTAGGAGTTTATATCTCTGTGAATTATTGTACTTCCAGTCTGATAAGTGTCTTGATATCAGATAGTTTTTTTGGTAATACTCCAGGAATATTCCTTGTTTATTGGCTTCTGTGTGTTTTCAAGCAAATGTTAAGACATTATCCTCCTGAGTTTTTTTTTCTCAATTACTTAATTCATTAGTTTCATTCAGATTCATTCAACAATAAATAAGGTTCATATTGGAAAGCCTTAAGTTTATCATTTAGGACTTATTCAAAGGCTGTTGTTTTGTTTTTTTCCAACACTGATATCAAATGTTAATCTTTCAATGTTAACTAAGTCACTGAATCTTTTACATCAAAACTGTCATTTTGATGTAAACATTGAGTTTATGGCCAAATATCAACGACAAAGGGTCTACATGCTGCCGAGACCAAACTCAATTATGTTATTAGGTAATACGTTTTTAATCTGTCCTTCAATGACAGCCTCTTAACTTTTTTGACGCTAGTACGATGGGCTGTCAGTTAAGGATGAGAAGTGTCTTCTTGAACATCGTAAAAGTCTCCTCTAGAATCATGGGTGCACATTTGAAGGATCTGACCTTTCCCTGGAAGGGTCATGTAGACAAAAAAGCCTAATGCATTGTTAGTAGATGGTTACAAGTTTGTCTTTATGCCTTCTGTGGTGGCATTATTACACGTTCTCAAGGAAAACTAACAGGTTTTCAAATTCTGTCATCCCTTCGGCCATTGGGGTAATAAATGATCTTTGTTCCTGTTGACCTTTCACACTAAGTTTGTTCTGGCCTATCAAGATCTTGCTGCTGATATCACTGTGTGTGTGTGTGTGTGTGTGTGTGTGTGTGTGTGTGTGTGGGGGGGGGTTCTTCTGTATATTTTTCTAGTGGGCCTTTGAGATTTATTTTTATGTCTTGATCTGTGAACTGTAAACTGAATTGTGCCAATAAGAACAAGCCAAGAATAGTTTGTATAGCACATTTCACTAACAGGACAATTCAAAGTTTACTTTACAAGAAAAGAAAATCACTGAGAAAAGTACATTGCAGTGGTGTAGTAAAAGTAGATAAGAAACATTTAGGCTACAAACTTGAGGTTAATAGTATATATAGAACAATCTAAGGCAACTCTAAACAAATTGAATAAAAGTGAAGATTTCAGCACTTTTAAAGTAAGATACATTAAAATTTCTGGTTCTGCAAAAGGCAAAAGAAAAAAGTTAGCTCACGTCAGCAACACATGTTGCCAAAGAGGGGTTAGCATTATGTGTGGAATACAAAATGTGGCCATTGGTGCATAACACAATGCCCACTAAATAAGATGTTGCTATAGCAAAGTCTCCAGACCCAGGGTAAACTAATATGACAAAGATATAAGCCAATTAAACCAGTGAAGATGAGGAAGTTGGAGGAAATATTTTTGAAGAGCAGTACCTTGAAGATCTAACAGACCGTGGCAATAGATTGAAAAGCACTATATGTCAAGCCCATTTTTCTGCTCCATGTTTGTTACAAAAATGTACATAAACTCAGGCAACATTCATGGCAGACCAGCACTGTTGCTTTGATGCATTCCTACCAATCTATCAGCTACTCTATCATCACGATAGCCTACCTTATGCTAGCAAGCTGTCCAGTGGTGAGTTTGCATTTTCTTTGAAATGTTTTTTTAACCTCAAATGTTACTCTGGAGGCATTTTGTCACATCACTCAAGCTCTTTGGGTCTATATCCAGTCAGTTTTGTAACAAAATCAGGATATTTGGCCCTAGAAAGTCCCTTCCCTACACATGAGAGCATTAAAAGAGCAATAAGTAAGAAATTTACTGCAAAACTAATCAAATTCATTCTCATTTGTCACCCAGGGTGGAAGTGTCATTCCATATAAACAGTCGGTCCTCTCTATCATCAATGTCGTAGTTGAGTTTTTCCTCTTGCAAACATTGAGGAACGGTCCGGAACTACTTCGGTGCGATGTGTAACCCGTGTTTACTTCCTGGTTCCTCAGTCAATCATATGAGAGTTCTCAAGGTTCCCAAAACAGAGCACAGCATTTGGTATTTTTGTCTTGGCAAAAGAGCAATGGTCTGCAAACATGGGAGCCAGTAAGAGAAGCGGACCAGAAATAAAACAGAATACAATATCATATACATATCCTGTGTAAATAAAAATTCAGTGGAGTTTCACAAAAACTACACACCATTTAGAAACGGCATATTGGATTGTCATTGGCAGGCTGTTTTACTGATTTGATCCACTAAGTTTCAGTAATACATATCGCTCCTTTACTTGAAGGGTGGTTAGCTTGTAGGTCAAAATACTGATATACAACCAGAGTGCTGGTGATGTCAAACCACTCATTTAGCTCCGGCTCTGCAGCTTGTCATAGGGTGAACATACAGAGAGACCATTTCAAGGAACACGTTTTGGTTTGACCCAATGACACAGGCAACCACAGATGTTTTTTTTTCTACTGACATTAGACAAATAAAGCAGTAAATGTTAACAGTGAAACAGTACATTTTCTTACCTGACAAACTTTGTGCTCCCAATCAAAACCCAATGTTTCCTTCAATGGTCTAGCTACTGAGGTGTTTGCCATAGCCAGGGTATGAGTTGTGCCGCGTCTTCATGCCAAGATTCAAATCATTTTGTAATCTTCAGGCGAAAGGTTTTTCCAACAGAGGTGTTTTTTAGTGGGTAATGAGAAATCCTTCCTCTTGATGTGTTTACTTTCACAAAGCTCACCTCCTTTTCCTGCATCGAAAGATCTCTGGAGAAAGAGAATGCTTAATCCACCCTTTTTCTGATTTCTAATAAGAAGCCGCACACTTGTTAAACATTGTACCATTAGAAAGAGGCTTTTGGTCCATAAAACATAGTTTTTCCTCTTTACAGCAGCAGACTACGGTTCCATGGAGCCCATCATCATCCAGATATAGTAATACATTCCTATTTTAGAGAGGCTCGGCTCCAAAAGCCATTTTTTGTCTCAGAAAAATGTATCAACTTACTTTTCTGCTTTGAAAAACACATAGACTGGAAAGGTTGTACTAAATTTAAATAAACCTGCCCTGCCTTTAAAAAATCAGATATTTGACATTTAAACCAGTCCTTCTTGTTTTCTGTGCCCCTGCTCCAACGCAGCAGATTCCTGTGATTGACTGACCTCCCTACTATTTCATCAAGTATGATAGATGACTGGTAATGATCCATTCCTTTAATTAAGATGTGTGAAACTGGAGCTCATTACTCTTTGTGTGCAGTAATTGTTGGCAAAGTCTTGCATACAGTAGAAGTAAATGCCACAATACAGAGTTTTAAAAGTTATGTACCCATATCTCTTGTTCTGTTACTTGGTCTTAAGTAATTTTGCTCTACTTTTCAGTCACTAACCACTATTAATCACATGTTAACAACTTCTGATTCAGCAATCCAGCAAACTGAAAGTCAAAATTACAGAAAACTCTAGAAGAAGCCATAACTTCACTCATACAGATCTTTAAACTTTCACTGCTCTCCTGTGGCAGTTGTTGTTTACATCAGCTGATTTGCTTGATAGACAGCGAGGGGAGCTGCAGCACCTTAAAGTAATTAGCCGAAGTGGAGTTTGTCCATACATCAAAGTCTAAAACATCAATATATGTCATTGCGTCAGACAAAATAGAAAAGCTAACGTCAACACCCGAGCTTTTAATTCACTGCATGAGTGCCAATAGAATCAAGACCAAGAAACTAAATGAAAGGCTACTAATAAAACCAGATCAACATTACAGGTCTCACTGAGGAGCAAAGGTCAGAAATATAGCTCACTTAAACCACATAAACCTGTCTGGACCCATGAGAGCTGATTTAGGAGGTACAGCATGCTTACAGTTTAATTAATATCAGTTCACTGCAATTATCTAGTTTATTACTTGTGATAAGAGCAACTTGATTTTTTTAAACACTTCCAGGAGTGTCAGAGAGGATTCACATAATGACTGTTTTTCATTTCTAACTTTTGAAAGCTTAGTTAAGAAGTGTGTGCTGTCAGGCCATATTTAAATTAATTGCTGTCAAAACAAAAAAATACCAAGTTGTCCAGAAAAGTTTAAATATTTCATATAGTACAAAAAAGCATTTTGCAGTATCATATCTGATGATGCATAAAAGTACCCAATCATATTTATCATTTGTTAATTTGTCACTATTCTGATCAGTTTTGCAACATTGTTTAATGGTCTATGTAGAAAGCCTTGCACATTTTTAGATGTTACAGCCACAACCTTCAATAAATTTTACTCCCCCCCCCCCACCCCACTATTTGAGAAGCACCGCCGAGTCAGACACAGCGATTCAGTTGGAATCGGGAGCATTGATCGATGGTGCTTAGCGTTTGTTACTGCTTTGAACGTCCATGTTTTCCACACTTTGCCCTGCCTCTCAGGGTCTCTTGGCAATGCCCACTTTGGTGGCATTTTTCAAAACGTGTCTTTGGTGGGAGTTATGCTTTTACAAATTGCACTTTAAGTGAGCCAGAATGACAGGAGGAGCTGTGGGTGGATTTGAATCAGAGCTAATTATATTAAATGACACCCAAGGGCAATGGCTGCTGTTAGTTATGATATGAAATGGAAATTAGGTTTTTGCTTCTTTAACAGATATCCGTTACTGAGCAAGGTTGTTTCTTGAAGTGACCAGAGATACTGCATGCAGTCTGTCTTTCTTCCACTGCTTTTTAGTCTTTTGGCATTGTCGCCTTTTGGCATTGTCATTTATCCTGTTAAATTTAAAAAATCTAAACAAAGTTCAGAATCTCATGACAGGTGTCATAAAAAGAAACAAAGGATAAATTAATTTTATCCCTAATGAATTATCCCTACTGAATTTTATCCTCTCAAACAAAAGTGTGAGAGGATTCTGTAGTTGAACAGAGAGATCCAAATAGAGCATTGACTATTCTGATTGGAAGCACCGCCAAATGAGCTTGAAAGTATCCAACGCGCAACCCCTTTGCAAACTTTAACTGGTCTGAGGCAAAGAAATGTACTGCCAGTGTCCATATCAATGGGGCAAAATCAGCGATAGCAGTATTCAGAGGGACTACGGCCATCAAAAATGAAGTATTCATGTGGAACCACTGTGCGCCCGCAACCTAACAAGGAGTCGGCTTCTCCTGCCGTGGCTCCTGCAAACTCGATGACTACGAGTAACGAGGATGCTGTTGAAACCATGTAAGGCTGTGGAGGCATCTTTGAATGATCATTTGAATCGTGAATCAGCAACATTTTCACCATAAAACAAATATTTAAAGGGCCTGGTGATCATACACGAGTAACGATGATACATTCTGGATAAAAAAACAAACAAAGAAAACAACAAAAATTTTTACAATTTAAACCGAGACTGACAGTGAGTCATAAACAATGGCACCATCTTGAATTCAGTGAGGAAGTTGTGGATCTCAAGCTTTGATCATTTCACTTATCACCGTTCAATTCATCATCTGAACATGGAAAGAGTACAAATGCAAAACTACCAAGACATGGCCACCTAAACTGACAACCTGGACAAAGAGGATTAGTCTAAGAAGCAGCCATGGTAGCTCTGGAGGAGCTGCAGATATCCACAGCACAGGTGGGAGAACCTGATGACTGTACAACTATTAGTCATGCACTCCACCAATATGGCCTTCACAGAATCCTACACATTCATTCCCTGCATAAAGATCTACTGTACAGACTCTTCTCCATTCATATGTATCAAAGCAAGACCAGATATTCCCTTTGTGTTGAGATGAAATGCTGCTACAGAGTCAAAAAACCTGTTTTTACACGAAGAACTAAACTGCTCCGCATTACATCTGCAGTCAATCTCTTTCTTGCTCTTGTCTTTGTAGCGACTGAACCAACATTCATTTAGCGCTGAGCATTACTGGACTTTGGCTAATACTCTCTTTCCACCCATTTTTCAAATCCTTTTGATTAAAAACAGTGCTGCAAACTGGGTCAAACAAAGAGACATGTTGAAAAAAAAATGAGAGGAAAAGCAGTTAGAGGAGCCACATTTAAAACCACAAGGCAAATGTAAAAAAAAAAAAAATTTTTTTTGAAAATGGGACCATCAAGAGGGAGTGTTGGGCATAGCACTGTAGCGTATCAACATGTGGGCAGCAGTTACAGCTGTTTCTGTGGTGGATTATTATAGAAAACAGAGGCAGCTGTTGAGACACGTGTCTTGCCGGTCCCGTTTGGCCTGCAAGGAGTATTCAAGATGGTCTTTACCAAAATAATACAGACTGCAGACACCAGTCCCAATGGTTTAGCCAGTCTTTTTAAGCCAAAGCATTTTAGACTAAATGAAATCCAGGCCCAGGAAGAACCTCAGTCTGATTCAATGAGTCTCTTCGGTGTCTGTGCGTGAGAGCGTGTGTAACGCAACTGCTCAGGACAATCTTAGAACACACACACACACACATTTGTTTCCATGCTCTCGGAAATCTTTAAAATTATTTACATTTGCCCCTGGGAAAATCTTCCTAACTACAAATTTCTTCACTTCAACTTTTTACCCTCCGTTTAAATGACTCAAGTCTTTGGTGCTTGCACTTTGTCCCAAAAGGAGGCTAACTTCCTTGCGTTTAACTTTGTAAACATACTCATATCCCCACACGATGAGCAATAAAAAGCACACACAAACCAGGCACAAAGGCCGCAGATGTTAATTTTCCCTCTGAAATGTTGAGTGCCGAAGTGTCTCTGTTCCTTCCCTTGTTTTGACAGCTGTGTGGGTATGTGTGTGAGGGTGTGTGTATTTTTGCAGGAAAAGACCCCAATTAGTGTTAAATGTCCCAGCTCCCTGGCTTTGGTCTTTGACGCTGTGATATGATCTCCACCTCTGGTTCTCTCTTTGTGAAAAGAGAAAGACCTGATTAGATGTTTCCATCAAGTGGAAAATAAATCGCTCAGTCTGAAATGTGGTCATTAGCAGTCAAGCAGGAAGAGAAAAGAAATATCATCTGCATTTATACGGCTTGATGTTTAACAGGAGTATTATAAAATAATCTGTCATCATTTAATTTTTTTTTCTCATGACCAATGCTGATTCAGCTGAGTAATTTTAAAATAAAACTTTTGCTGATACAGAGTAATAATGAAATGAAAATCAATGCCATGTATATGTTTGGAAACCTTGTAGCTTTGTAGCACAGTATATAAATAAAAATAAATATAAAATGCTACATTTCATCAGTACTACCCTAATAGATATCAAAAAGTTAAATCACTACTACTACAAAATCATGAGCAATATATGGGTTGCCAGATATTACATTTTTTAATTATTGAATCACTGGACGAAAAAAACTAAGATTGTTTTGGATGATAAGGTTCAGGGAACTTTATTTCGATAACAAAGAATCATGTGACATGCATATTGTAGTCTATGATACAACTTTCCCCTAAAGAATAACTGCATAAACCAACTCTTGGCAAAACAGCGTCTTGACTGTGGTATGCAAGATGAGGGAGTTGTGAATGGTGCCAAAAATCAGTGATACTTCTGTTAAATCATAGATATTTTGAGACATATTCTGTGTGCACATCATGGATAAGCATAAACCAGTCAGCCTAAACTACTGTCATGCGGATGCTGTTTTGGTGAGGCCCTGTGTTGTTTTCATCAACATCATCAGGGACCCCTCACACCCCCACCATGGACTGCTCTCCCTGCTGCCTTCTGGGAAGAGATTCCGCAGCATCCGCTGCAGGTCCACATCCAACTGCTGAACTATAAACTGGACTCTGCACCACATTTTCACATTTGCATCATTGCATCTCTATCTAGCATTACAAATGCTGCCGAACTGCCAAGATGCTGTTCCTAAATGCACTCTTCAACAAATGCCCTTTGCACAATCATTCTGCACATACAAATGGTTTTAAAATACTCACCTGTACACTGTGATCACACACCGTCTCTTTCTCCTGCATTGTTTACATTGCAATTGTTTACTTTTAATCACTGCTGCACTTTATACTGTAATTTACTTTATACTGAACTGTATGCAACGAAATTTCGTTCTGTACGCACTCTGTGCATACAAAATGACAAATAAAGTTGTCTAAGTCTAGGTTTTTGTGGCAAAGCTTTGTAAAAAGTTTGTTTTCATCAAAAAAATTCTCCCATTAGTTCTGGGGAGATTCATATAAATAAGACGTGAAGGCCTCTGTCTTGCAACCCTGTTCTTTACCGTGGACGCATGAAGAAAACAGGAGATTGTTGTCAAATGATGACTATAACTGATCCTCGTTCATGCAGCTCCTACATTATTGTGGTTGGCCCCCTGACAGCTTCCCTGACCAATTTCTATCTTGCTTTTTCACTCATTTTCGCAGATCTGCTGGGTTTTGTTATACCATAGTTGTGTAACATTTTCTCTGATTGTGATGACTATCTTCACATAACCATTTCATATAAATAACCCCGCTATTTTTTTTTTAACCCTGTTCCTGACTTGCACATTTTTAAAAAGAGATCCCTCTTATCCATTATAATGTTTCTGCAAACTATGGCTTTAGATAACATATCCACAATGCAGAAAAGCGTGTAAAATCTGAGAAGCATGGCTAAACTTAATTTGAGGTTAATCATTTTTGCTATAATTGAAGTCAACAGTGAACTTAAGAGGACTGAAAGCTGAAATTAAATAAAATGGGGCTTAAACAAAGTATTACTTTAGGGATGTGCCCACTTATGCAACCAGAGTGGTACACCCACTAGAGTGGCAGACTCTCCAAATTAAGAATCACAGCTCTCTGTGGTACTTCTGCTGTATGCCAAAGTTTAGACTATCTGTCTCAAGTAGCTTCTAAAGCGTCACTGCATAACTTCACATTCCATTAAGGACCCTTTGATCATAATGATTAATGGTGACTGAAATATTTGGACAAATGCTGTGAACCTGCAAAAAATAAGTAAAATAAAAAAATAAAAACATGTGAAAAATGTAGCTGTGTGGACAAATGGGTTGCCAGGATGATTGATGTAGCTGCCGCACTTGTTCTTTATGATCACCCTTGATCCTCTGTCAATTTATATAGGCGATGTTGAGTATGCCTAAACCTACTTAACGCTAATGCAGGTTTTTTGCCTTATCCAAAGTGACAACAAGAAAAAGCATTTACTTATCCATCAATCTGATTTCATTAATTTCACTAACCGTAGCCAGTCGCATTGCCTCTGCTCTTTGACCATTAGGCAATCTGTATGTGCAGTCACTCGGTGCACCCAAATAATGAATGTCTGAGAGGAGTTTCAGCTACAGAAAGTTTCTTCTTTGGTTAATTGCAGCACACCTTTTAAGTGGTAAAGCCTGTAAGGATTGTTAATGAAGGCTGCTTCACACAACTTCATAAAATTCTCACAGGATTTGAATAAATGGTGCTGGAATTTGAAGTTATACTTGTGTCTACATTTTCCCCTTGCAGAATTAGGTTTGGATTGTGTTATCTATTTTGAAAAAATTATTTTTTGTTACAAGAGATATAGATGCTATTACCTGAATTGAAGCCCTTGCTACCAGAGCATGATACACTGCTTAATGATAATTTGTACTGCTTACCTAAGGTTATATTACCCTGCTTATCGGAGTTTTGACGATATCATGTCCAGATGGTAAAACTATTCAGTTAATCTTTATTTCTATAGCGCTAATTCCCAACACATCTCAAGGTACTTTACAAAGTCAAATTCAATCAAATCATACAGACTACAGAAAACTATAGATACCTTTCCTTATTGACACTCTCAATTCAGTTTTAATTGGAGATTAAGACTAGCTATTTCTATTGAGTGAATTTTCATCAGTGCAGACAGAGCATCTGCATAGTACAACATGATATTAAGTACATTTATTATCAAGCAATTGCAGTGACTTCTGAGTTGTGCTTGCATATGTTCTTTAATGTTAGCACGTATGCACAGTATATACGTCTTCTCCAAGTTGCAACAGAATTATTTTTTGACTGGGGATTAAATTATAAATTTGCAGTATCAGGATGCATTGAAGGGTAATTTTAAAACATTACTTAAAGCTGAGAATCTTCAATATATTCATACAAGATATATGGAAAATGCAAATGTGTAATAATAGTATGATGGCCCTATAGGGGACTCTTTATGTAGATAGTATAACCTCACATAAGTACAATCAGTGCAATACGTCAGTTTTCCTGGGTGGCTCAACAAATGCCATCTCCCTATTATCTGGTAATAATAGTCAGCGGGATATCCTGACCAAAGAGAAGTGAAATTCCATGAAAGAAAAAATGTAACAGTTTAACCAAACTTCCAAACAACATTGGCTAGCAAAAAAGCCACAAAGCATTACCTTATTAAACCACCCGAACAGTCGCTTTGATGACATCATTTTAATAGGGATTTGTTTTTGTGACATTGACGACTAAAATTATTCAAAATATTGGAGCAATACTTTTGAATAAGCTCAGGATCTCACACTGTTGTGAATCCCTTCATTCATAAAGAACACCAACATAAAGGAAACATGTGGGAAGAAAACGCCTTTAATGACTCAACCAGGGTTTAACCTAAGACAAGTCATGCTCTTCCAATCCAGTCATGGCCAAGCTTTAAAGTTCTTAGCCAAGGCTGGATTTATTGGCAACAATGATTTTACAAAGTGTGGAGTGAAAGGTTTAATGCTTTCAAACTTCTTCTTTTTTTCCACAATACTCCAGCAAAGAAGGAAACGCATGGAAGTCATTTTTAATAAAGCAAAGCAATTGTTAAACACTGTCTCTTTTGGCTGTCTACATTTAATCAGTCTCAAGCTTTTAAGGCATCTTGTTGCTTCCTTTCTAATAAATGAACAGTGCAGTGTTTAAAGCAGCTCCCATGGGGCCAAATGCAGATCCACTTTATCAAACTGAGATGACAAAACACTGAGTCATCTGTCAGACTGGTTAGACTGGTCCTGTCTGCTAAGTAGGATCATCATAGTTACATGTATTTGTCCTGAGGAAAAAAGGGTCATTGGATTGAATAGACTTCCCTGTTTTATCCCCTCCTTTCATATTGCTGTTTACTCTTGAAGGAGAAGCTGATTGTGCTTTTGTTGCTGGGAGTGGGAGCATTTTGTGCTTTGGGGCCTTTGCAGAAGTATGTGCTGACGAGTTATGTCACTGGAGGCTGAATCTAAAATTAAGATGTTGTTTTGTGATGTGAATACAAAAATGGCTGGTAGTTGAGTAAAAACATTTTACCCAACAAGATTAAGCGTGAAACAAAGTGATACTTCACTTACCAAAATGGAAGCAAGCTCATTTATCTTCCCAGCTGTTAGCAGGATGATTAACACCGTGCCTGAGCCAAGAAATATCATTTAGCCAGGCCCACAATCAGTGCAGTGGTGACAGAATGAGGAGCAAGACTTGTTTAATCATTGAAGGGTGTGATTGATGTTTTTCACTTCTTTTTAGCTCTTCAGTCAAAGTGTCTGCCTGTAGTACTAGTAAGATGACTCCTTCTCTGCAGGAAAGCCTATCAGTTGTTATTTGATAACCTGAGTGATTGTCTTAGCAATGAAGGCAGCACATAGTATATGTGTATATTTTCTGCCTCTGGAAGTTTTAAAATGTGCCTATTTTAGTGGTTCTCAAACTTTTTCTGCTTTCCTTGAAGAAAGGAAAAATGTTCAGCACCCCCATTCCAACAGAACTTATAATAAAAACAATAACTTCTATATGCCATGAAGCCATTGTTCTGAGGATTACCCAGAATCCATTTTGTATTATATACATTTTATAACAATAAAGGTTTCTAACAACTTTTTTAACAATGCCACATTTTATAAACCTAATACTACTACTACTATGTTTTTAGTCTGACCCGTACCTGCAGTCAGAACAAAGGAGGAAACGCCAATGTTCACTGCCTTCAGACTAGGGTTGTCAAAAATATAGATACTCTGAAAAGTATCAATACTCAAAAACTGTATCCGGACACAATACTAATTTGGCATGGTATCAATACTAAATATGTCATATGAGGCAAACGATGAAGGGAAACCCAAAGATCTTGACAAGCCCGTGTGCAAACAGTGCTTTAAAGTGGTGGCAACGAAGTCAAGCAGCCCAACAAACTTGGCCAAACATCTCAAGGACTGACTCCCTGGCCTTCATGATGAATTCCTCCAGGTTAATAAATTAAAGTTCCCTTTTATAATTTAATTTATTACATTATACGTGTTACTGATTTTAGCGTGGTCCACATTAATGTTGTGTGATTAGTTGCGGCTGGCATGCTACTAGGACTGTGTTATATTTGGGTTATTTATTTAGAATTTATTTGCACACTTATTTAAGTAGAATTTATGATTCCGTAGAGAAAGCATGTTTCATATTTAGATAGAAAAAGGTGCATTTTTAATGTTCATAAAACAAGAGCACATCAGTGGAGGTTATTTATCAATTGCAACCTTAACTAATGTTACATCTTGTCATTTTCCAGTCAAAAGAGACCGCCACCCCTGGGCGCCTATTAGCATGCCCAGGTAACGTTCCTAAAGTTCTAGCTGGTTAAAGAATCTAAATCATAGGTCAAGTCTTTATATGTCTGTTTGTGATCCATTGTGCTTACGAAATATATCGCAAAAGAACTGCACACAGAATGAATTTCTATTTCTAGTCTCCAGTTTGATGGCTTTACATAAGATTTCCAAAACAGTGTCTGCTTTAAGCCTTAATGTTAAATCTCTGCCTTGTTTTCCAGAGATGCACAAAGCTCCAGGGAGGAGGTCTCATTGTCTGTTGTGTTGCCAAAACTTTTGAGGCACTTGGTTCCTAGCAGCAAGGCAAAGCCTCAAAAGTTATTTTCCGTTTAATCTGTTTTGTCTAGACAGATGGGATCCATTATGACTAAGAAAAGCTTGGTCAAAACAAAGTGACCCCAATTGTTGTTGTTTTTAAAAGGGAAGCTGTTTTTGGAAACCACTTTTAATTAAGAGCAAGCTTCAGGTGCAACTCATCCTGGTCTTAGATTACATTACTTTGATCAAATATGCAATGAATTTGTCACAGCACTATGTAACTGTTAAATTAATCTACAGTGGAGCAATGTCGGCTAAAAAAAACCCTGACTGTCAACTTCATTTACCAACTTCAGTTACCTAAACCTTTTAACTCATATTATGTACAACTACAATGTTTTGTCTTGAGAATGATACCCTGTGTCTCATTTAGATTACCTGTAATTATCTATGAAATAAAGGTACAATCAAACTACAAAAAAATAATCTAAATTTGCTAAATTGCCTTATGCTTTTAAGACAGGGATGGCTGCTATGTCAAGCTTTAGGAGTTGTATCACAGTTCACCTGCTCTGTTGATGCTTTTGACAAAATAGTTGCTTTCTGAACTGTTTTGGTAATAGTATTAATATTATGGCTGTCCAGTCAGGTGAAGACCCTAAGGCAGTGCGCAACAGCTGCTTGGCCTTCAGGTCCTGACCTTGGATCCTTTGCTACAAGTCCACCTCCTTGCATCGTTAATTTCACTGCCTTCTGCTTTCATCAGCGACAAAGTGTCTGATTTGACAGTCATAAAAGTCTGATTTTCATTAGAAATCAGTTTTAATTGGAGATTTCACTTTAAAACAGTAATTCTAACCATTAGATGCTTATCAACCATTAAAACAATAACCGTTTCATCCATAAATCCAACTACATACAACAATCAGCATTTAGTGTTCATACATGATTATTATAAATAAGCACCTTGTTACTTGTATCAGTCAAAAAGGGGAACTGTCCACAGACGCAATATAAATACCTTTATTGTCCCACAATGGGGAAATTGGGGCATAATGGGAGCAAAAACACATAGACGGGGTCACCAGACTTACACACTGGATTAAAAAACAGGAATACAAAGCTAATTTTAAATTAAGCTGTATAGTAGAGGACAAAGAAATTATAAGAAAGGGAACAAATACTGAATAGTTGTCAGTGCACTAAGCCACGATGAACTGGTTGAACTCGCACAGCTGACAATACAGCAATCTGATTGGCTAAGCAGCAAACATCAAATCACGTGACCTCTTGGACCGAAGCGCCAAAGTTTAGATTTTTTATCGGCTATAACTTATTAATGTGCAAGTGCAAACGTGGGAACATTGGTGTTTTAAATCACTGCTATGTGTAGCAACTTATCCCGGTGGAAGAAAGTTGGCCCCTGACAGTTCATACGAAAAGTCATCCTACAGATTCTGGCCCACGGCCAATTTGGCAGACTCAAAGGCTTGATGTTTATTTCTGTGAGATTGAGACCTTGTGTCATTGACAAATTTGTCTATGGTGTAAGACTTGAATAAAACTTGGCTAAAATAACATCAGATCTGACTTGGATTTGAGACTTTCACTTACTTGCCAAATAAAGACTTGAAACTTATTACCCCTCAAATAAGATTCACCTGCACCTTTAAAGACTTTAGACTTGACTTGGCATGATTTGGGACTTGTTCTTCAAAGACTAAGGGCTGGACTTGGGATGGGAAAAATGACTTGTGTATATCTCTGCCTAAAGCTGAAATGATTTGTAGTCTTTTGACCTGCATAACCCCTAATTTTAGCTGTTTTCTTTAAGCAGACACCAATGAATCCACCTCGTCCTTTTTTTGGTACTTTCTTTCTGCATAAACTGTTTATTATCCAGTCGTCCCCTATTTTAGCTTTTATTATACCATATAAATCTAATTTTCTGTATAATTACCACATGAAATTACTGTCCAATTACTGTATAGTTTTTCGCCAGGTACACATATGCTCTGCTTTATATAATTATCTGTGTGCAGTAACTCGTGCTTTAACTTGCTTGGCAGATTTCCTTCTGGCATCTAAATGCTCACTTAATTACACACCAGGTGCCTTTTCTTATTTTGTATACTTAGTGCACCACCCTGCTGCGACAAGTGAATTTTCCCGCTGCATGACTAAAAACGGGATGTTTTTGACTGGCCGTAACGTAGCAAATCAGAAATAAGCGTCGTCTATGTGAGGAGGCTATATGTTGCTGTTAGTTTTTGCCGGGGCACACAACCCATAGATGTCGAGGCTGGTGCTTGAGCTGTACAGATTTTTAAGGCTTTGGCCTGGAAACGGGGCTATTAAAACAGCTGCAGTTTAAAACGTTGAGTTTTTCCACTCTAAACTGCAGAAGTGTACCGACATTAACCTCTGCGACATCACAATGCAGGAATTTTATGATCGTTTTGGAAACATGTAGCACCAGATGTTAACACAGTATCAGCTGAAGCAATTATCCAGGGCACATGTTCTAACCAAATGTCAGCAGGGTCAAAGTGTGTTATTCGTGCTGTTTTTAATCCCTTCTTCAATTCATAGGTTTTTATGCCTTTTCCCTAACAGTGTTTTATCTGGTTCTCTTCCAGCTGCTGAGTCAGTGAGAACATCATCATGAGATGGGGAGGCTGGTGACCGCAGGCTGTAGCAATGGGTGTCGTGGTTAGCAGCTGCTGGTCCTCGGTGACCTAAACGGTGCTGTGGAGTTGCCTCTGGGAAAAATCGAATGAAATGTTCAAAGGAAGAACAAAGCGGGGTGTTTTGAGCGGCAGTAGGCAAGACTTTAATCGATGCATTGCATCAGATGACCATAAAAACACCAGCTGGAGATTAATGCTGTTAACTTCCCCTGGTGCTTAAGTTTGTTTGGCTTGTTAACAGGTTTTTTAGGCTGTTTTTCTTTTCTTTTCTTTTCTTTTACAGCAGTCTTCGCACTCAGTCATGCTTACTCTGTTGAAATCCCATCTGGTTAAGAAACACAGCTATCAAAATACATAAATGAGTTTGTTCACTCTTTTAACTCGGTGCCCAACCAACAAAAAAAAAGCAAACAGCCTATTTCTATTGGCTAAAGATATAATGTATAAGATATGGACAAACATATAGCTAACAAGCCTTAGAAACAATCTTTTGGCATCAGCAACTTGATCTCAAACTGAAAATTTTGGAAAAAATCCCATTTTTAATTTGAGTAAATTTATTCAGTCACAGCCAAATTTAACAATAGCTTTATAACAATTATTTAACAATAGCCTTAACACCTGCCTTATTAATAGACAGCAGCTAGTCTAACACTACATGAAAACAGAGGGATCTTTGACTTTGGTTACTCTTTGTGCAGTCTCTCTAGCTCGTTTAGTGTCCTTCCCCTGTTATGCTCTCTTCAGCTAACTGACAGGATTTCTGAAGGATTTAGATCTTCTGGCAGCGACTACCAGATTTCTATTTTTAAATATCCTGGTAGTTCAGAGAATTCATCATGCCAGGTGGTTAAACATGTTTTCCAGAGCCTTTGGGTGGGAAACGGGCCCACACCATCACACATCATTGACCTAGTTGGCATCAGGTGCCTTTTCACATATTTTTCCTTTGATGCCTGAACTACCTGGAATCGCTGTAGCCAAAATGTAATTCAAAAGTCTCATCTGACAACATAATACTCCACCCGTTTACCTTGTGGTGATGAGATGGATTTGATTTTTTTTTTCTGGCATGCCTACAAAACAACCAGTTGACATATAGATGCCTTAATTATCCCAAGAAGCTACTCCCTACTGCAGGTCAAAACAGTGCGTTTCAGAAATCTTCTTCCTCTGTACATGGGGATGAGATAATGATTCTCCGGGTCAAGAAATAATTATTAACCCAGGGAACCATAAATGCATGGTTACCAAATTAACGTTCATAGAAATTTTGATCAAAAGTAGATTTAAAAAGAAGAAATGCCTCAGTAACCTGCATTTTCAAGGGTATTGTTAATAATAATAATATTAGTAACAATATTAGATAGTATTTCTAAATGTGGGTTTTCCCCCAGATGAAAAAACATTCTCAATGGTTGCATTTCCCTAAGAGCACAACAGTTGCTTTATTTTAGACCATAGCATTGAAAAATACTATAAACCAGTCAGGACGGGGTCTGCTAAGTTTGACCGATTCGTTTTTGAAAACAAGTCACATTGCTTTGAAATTTACAGACGGGCAACTAAATCTGACTGTATTGTTAAAACACATTATCTTGATTGATGATCATTATTTTCAGAGAAAAATCTTTCAAAAAAACACTTTTTGGCTGAAAAACTATGCCTGACATGGAAACCTTTCTTTAGGCTCCTTCACAAAATGAGGATTTTTGAACTTAATAGCATTTATGTGAGCTACTCCGTGAACATGTCTGCAGCTGTGTTTGCCACTTGTTAATGATCCTTTCAAGTAAATCTAATTATAACTAGTTTGTTTGTGTCTTGATGTTTAAATGTAAAGCTGCACAACTACAAGGCACAATGGGAGAACCTGTCTAGTGCAATGTTTACACAATCCATTCTGAGTGTTCTGATTGTCATTCCTTTTGTATCTTTATGTCAGACCTTGCACTTCATCATATGTATTTAAAGCCCTTTTCAATAATTTTCCACCAATATTTCATTCAAATAAATGGTTTCCTTTGACTTATGAGCTTTGTGTTTTGTTATTACTGTTTAGTGCTGGCTTCCTACATTTACCAGATGTAGAAAATGGACTGAAAACTCATCGCTGGTGTCCAATCTGCTTTTCTCTAGAAGGAATAATTTCTCATGTAACATGGCGATCAGCCCGACCAGCGCATGCAAGGGGGACGAGGAAAAAAAACATGAGTTGCTCAGCTCTATGTTTGTGTAGTTAACACAGAGAGAAGGAGGCACGCAACCTGTGAGTGTGTTTCCCATAACAGAGAATGGGAGCCAAGAGGAGAGGGACGAAAGTGAAGAGAAAAGAGGGTGTGTGAAATGAGCAACGACGTAGTGAGAGAGGGTGTGAGCAACAGAGCAGTATTTTGATGTCTATAAAGTTAAATGTGTTCTTCTTGTTTTGGACTTCAGCAAAATCCTGGCAGTAAGAAGCCATCTGAAACTGAGGAAGTTCTCTGCTGTGTTTGTTCATCTTGCTGAATGAACTACAGTTCACCTTTTCTCAAATAATTTCCACTGTTGCATGATTTGGTTCAGATCATTGAACTCCCTTTAGTGAGTTATAAATCTAAACCATTTACATTTATAAACATATTCAACAACGGGGTTGAATATGTGCAACATCTAATGTGCAGCACACACTATACAAATTCACTGTTACAGATGGGTACACTGGCCTTTTTCTCTCTGTGGTGTTCTGCAAAGCACTTAATACTGTGATTTTAAACTAAATATTGACAGATTTCTGTTTAACTAGATGGCACTGAGAAACTAACCAAGTCATCTAACCTCATCAGACAGCTAAAAACAAAGCATGAAATTTAAAGGCTATGTACAGAAAAAAAAAACTTGTTAAAAGTTGTGGTTAGACCAAACCTGGAAGCTGAAAGGTCAAACCAATGAGAAGCATGGGAGGTGTGTTTTAGCTACAGAGTACAGAGGTCACTCAAGTGTCATCACATCACTAGAGATAATTTGATTATCAAAATAATAGGAGTAAACATTTATTTTTTTATTTGGATTAAATTACTTTTCATGTTAATTTTTCTTGAGATTGAATGTCTTTACATGTTCAAACATAATCTAAAATTGCCAGCAAGGAGGAATGGAAAAACTTTTTTTTTTAATTCATTGACAGGCATCTAATTCTGCGACAATACAATACTATGACTGCAGCAGGCACTGCTTCGTCTGGGCAAATGTCTGATTTTCCGAAGAACAGATGAACAAGTGCCACAATTTTGACCCTAACAAATATTTTTTTCTGAATATAACTTTTTGTTTGCATGTCAGGCTAATGCCCCCCCCCCCCCCACACACACACACACACACACACACACTCACACACACACACACACACACCACCACCATATGAGAAGTGATTTCACAGGTTGAAGCATACACTTTGCTACACTTAGCCCAAGTTGAGGTATGAGGGGCGTCAGAATAAGAGACATTTTTTATTTATTTTTTGCCAGTGAAAAGGCTTGTATTTAAATTAAGCATTTTGCATTTTAAAGTAAAAAACAAATACTGAAATCAGTTTTTTTTGCATTATTGCTTTCTGATAAGAAAATCCAATTTTCTTATCAATAATACAGTCAGTGCAATCAAAACTTGCACTGACTGTATTAGATAAGGTCAACAAGATGCTGGTGTTAAAAAAGAGTTGATCATGGTTTATATTAATGTTTCCCAACATGGTCAGGAGTTGTAAACAGCCAAAATTAAGGGCTTAAAAACTTTTCTAACATATCTAAGTATAATGACTTGGCCTGTCTCTTCAAGGGTTAATGAATGCAAAACCATTCACTGAGGTCCAGTGCCATGTCAGCAAATATATTTTTT
Organism: Fundulus heteroclitus; assembly: GCF_011125445.2. Classification (NCBI taxonomy): domain Eukaryota; kingdom Metazoa; phylum Chordata; class Actinopteri; order Cyprinodontiformes; family Fundulidae; genus Fundulus; species Fundulus heteroclitus. The sequence goes on from NC_046382.1 coordinate 33,931,314, forward strand.
CTTATAGAATAAAAGCATGTTTACCAGTTTCACCAGCAGCAGGGAGGGGTTGAGGATGGAGCTCAACAGAGATCAAATCTCAAAAGCTTAAAGGTTATGAACTCATGGAGGTTGGGTAAGGTTGCAGATTTGTTCTGTTTTTTTAAACAGACATATCTTGATAAGTCTTGATGATGACAGCACAGATAAGGATAAGTCAGGAACAAAATTAGATGGAATGCACAGTTTTACTGTAATCTCTGTTTTTAGGAATTTAATATTTTATATGTGTAATGCATTTTATTGAGATACATCTAAAATAAAAATAAAAATCTTTGTTTATGTTAAAATGTGTCGCTTTCAACAGTGTCTCATAAACTACAAATGAAAAACATGACTAAGTTGGACTTTTTTTTTAACTTTTTTTTTAGAGAGGTTTAACAACTAAGATGACAAAACTAAGATGAAAGGTTTAACAACTAAGATGACAAAATATAAAGAATGGAAATAATCTATTTTTATACTGGACAAAACCTTTGCTGGGAAAATTCAGAAAAAAGAGTTTGAACTCTCTAAAAAAAAGTCCAACTTTAGATGTTAAACGTGCATCAACAAATGTTGCATTATGAGCTTTCTCTATCTCTGCAGACTGAAACCCATTTTTTTGTCTGTGGCTTTGGCTTCATCAGATGACACCCACCAGACATCGAAACAAGTAAAGATGATGCCAGATTTTGACATTTTGAAAAGGGTGTCAGTTTACGCCCTGCTATATGTTTCTTACTAGGCAGCCTATGAATGTTTCCCCCACCTTGGACTCGTCAGAGAGATAATTTTCATGACACCATATGCATTTGAAACAAAATACAGAAAGTACATTTGTAAAATAAATTGGATAAAAAAAATATTCAAAGATGTTCACTTTTTATCTGATAAAGCAAGCAAATATTCGACTAGAAAGGAAGACACACTTCAAAATGTGCTGGGCTGTTATTGTATTAATAAGAGATTGGTTGTTGATGGTTTGCTGTAGCATAAAGGAATTCTGTTAAACATCAAGTCCTGACATATCAGTCAAGCATGTGAAGTTTTATAAGGCATGTTCATTAAGATGCAAAGTGCAAAATTCAGTGTACTGCTGTCCCTCTCTCACCAAAGGATCTACCTAACACCAATATAATAGAGTAAACCAAAATGCTCAGTGAACAGAGCAAAAGAAATATCTAAGAAACTCAACATCTTCTTTTTTCTGTAGTTTCCTGTGTGTGTTCTTCCACACCAGATAATCAGCTGACCCATCCTGGGATGAACGTTCAGTGGTTTTTACAATCTGAGTGCCCCCAAGTGGTCCTACAAATTTCCACCGTTGAAGCATCTCTCGGCATTCTGCTCGTTAAAGTGAGCAGAGGTGTCAAGGAACAAAGTAAAAATACTTTAACTTTCTTGAGTATACATTTTGGTTATATATACTTTACTGAAGTATCCAACTTTTTACTTCTACTCTTTACATTTTCGCATAATTATCTGTACATTTTACTCCTTACATTTTGAAAACAGCCTCAAGAACACAGCAGCTGTATGCAGCTTAGCATGGAGAGCAGAGAGTATACAGAACTAGATGCTAAATGTGCCAACCGAGCTCCAGCAGCAAGTTTGTAGCCAAGTAGAGAAAACTTGTGTATCTCTAGCTGAATTCTGGAAGAATTTTCAAATATAGTTGGATGCAAAGTTGAATTTGATATTGTTGCCCATAGCTATAACATTGAACACAGTACATATCGAGAATTTATCATACAGGACTATTAGTTACTTTTTGTTTATGATTAATCGCTTGGATTAATCATACATTTTGACACGCTGTCTACTGTACATAGACAACCAAACAGGGATAATTGTTCAGGGCAAAAACTGCCCTGAAAGCACAAATTTTGTCTTGTTATCTTAAATGCTTTGCCCTCATAGATTCCTGCAGCTAATGAACATTTACATTCCAATAAAGGTTATTGATACCATGTCTCTGAAGGTTAACGTTTTGCACTATTACAATACTTATAGGCAACCAGTCATGTCTTCTGTTTCATGAACCATGTTAATACTCAATAGTGCAACATACTGTACATGGTTCTTTAATATAATGCATTAAAAATGTGTTAATTTTCAATGGGCATATGTGCAAGTGAAACAAGTTGCCTATCCCAATTTTTGGGATAGGCAACTTAATATCTTAATATAACATTCGTAATCGCCTTTAAAATATGTAATTAAATGTATTAAGATTGATGTTGTGGACTCTAGGCCTTTGTGCGGGTGGTCTAACTGTTTGTTCATTAATTTTATTAAATTACATTTACTTTTATACTTTAAGTAGTTTTGAAACTGGTACTTTAATACGTCTAATTTAATTAAATTTTATTTATATAGCACCAATTCACAACATGTCATCTAAAGGCACTTTACAAAATAAATTAAATCAAATCATAGAGAAAGATTGTTCAAAAAGTTTCTTATGTAAAGAAACTCAGCAGACTGCAACGAGTGTTGACTGGGGATTAAAGAAGAAAGAGTAGAGACACAAAAAGCACATAAGCACACATTAATCCAAGAATTTTTTCTATGTTGAGAGAAGAATGGCACACGATTCCCCCCCGGTGACCCGGTAACCAAACGCCAGACCAAGTGTACCAACTATAAAGAGAAAAAACCCCCACAGAGAACATAAAGTTAAAAGTTTAAACAACAACAAATTATGCAAAATTGGAGAACAGCAGGAGAACTCAGCAGAGTGAGAGAAATAGACCCTGATGTCCTCCAGCAGCCTAAGCCTATAGCAGCATAACTACAGAGTTAGCTCAGGGTAACCTAAGCCACTCTAACTATAAGCTTTGTGAAAAAAGAAAGTGTTAAGCCTAGTCCTAAAAGTAGACAAGGTTTTTGCCTCATGACCAACAACTGCTTAGCTTTCAGGTACTGAACTGTATTTTTGGGACTTCCTGATAGTAAGGATACAATAGTCCAGCCTTGAAGTAACAAATGCATGGACTAGTTTTTCAATGTTAATCCTGGACAGAACGTATCTGATTTTGGCAATATTCCGGAGGTGAAAAAAGGAAACCCTGGAAACCTGCTTAATATGAGATTTAAATGACATGCCCTGGTCAAAAATAACACCAAGATTTTTTACTGTATTACCAGAGGCCAATTTAATGCCTACCATATTAAGTGATTGATTAAGAAGTCAATTTTTGAAGGGCTCAGGTCCGAAGATGACTGTCTTGTCAGAATTTAAAAGAACATCCAAAGTAAATAAAGCTTTGTGTCATCAGCATAACTGTGCCATGCCATCTAAAAATTGCCTCCTTTTGCGGCCAATACAGCGTCAATTCGTCTTGGGAATGACATATACAAGTCCTGCACAGTCAGAGGGATTCTAAGCCATTCTTCTTGCAGGATAGTGGCCAGGTCACGACGTAATGCTGGTGGAGGAAAATGTTTGCTGACTCACTCCTCCAAAACACCCCAAAGTGGCTCAATAATATTTAGATCTGGTGACTGTGCAGGCCATGGGAGATGTTCAACTTCACTCTCATGTTCATCAAACCAATCTTTCACCAGTCTTGCTGTGTGTATTGGTGCATTGTCTTCCTGATACACGGCACCTCCTTCAGGATACAATGTTTGAACCATTGGATGCACATGGTCCTCCAGAATGGTTCGGTAGTTCTTGGCAGTGATGCGCCCATCTAGCACAAGTATGGGGCCAAGGGAATGCCATGATATGGCAGCCCAAACCATCACTGATCCACCCCCATGCTTCACTCTGGGCATGCAACAGTCTGGGTGGTACAGTTCTTTGGGGCTTCTCCACACCATAACTCTCCCGGATGTGGGGAAAACAGTAAAGGTGGACTCATCAGAGAACAATACATTTTCCACATTGTCCACAGCCCAAGATTTGCGCTCCTTGCACCATTGAAACCGACGTTTGGCATTGGCACGAGTGACCAAAGGTTTGGCTATAGCAGCCCGGCCATGTATATTGACCCTGTGGAGCTCCCAACGGACAGTTTAGGTGGAAACAGGAGAGTTGAGGTGCACATTTAATTCTGCCGTGACTTGGGGAGCCGTGGTTTTATGTTTTTTGGATACAATCCGGGTTAGCACCCGAACATCCCTTTCAGACAGCTTCCTCTTGCGTCCACAGTTAATTCTGTTGGATGTGGTTCGTCCTTCTTGGTGGTATGCTGACATTACTCTGGATACCGTGGCTCTTGATACATCAGAAAGACTTGCTGTCTTGGTCACAGATGCACCAGCAAGACGTGCACCAACAATTTGTCCTCTTTTGAACTCTGGTATGTCCCCCATAATGTTGTGTGCATTGCAATATTTTAAGCAAAACTGTGCTCTTACCCTGCTAATTGGACCTTCATACTCTTCTCTTATTGGTTCAATGTGCAATTAATGAAGATTGGCCACCAGGCTGGTACAATTTTAGCCATGAAACCTCCCACACTGAAATGAGAGGTGTTTCAGTTACATTGTCCAACCCCTGTTGGACCATGATGCAAGCTGAGCTTTGTCATTTAAGATCAACAGATGACTTTATCTCCTGTGCCTTTCTTCGAAAGAAGTCCAGTGGTTTTTATTTGCCAGCTCACTAAAAGTTTGCAAATAAAGGGTTCCCAAATGTCTCTTATTTATATATATATATATATATATATATATATATATATATATATATATATATATATATATATATATATATAGTAAATAGAATTGGCCCAAGGACTGAACCCTGTGGTACTCCAAGTAACCCTGGAGTTTTAAGTTTTATTAGTAACATAAATAAACTGGAATCTGCCAGATAGAGAAGATTTAAACCAATCCAATGCTTTCTCCTTAATCCCTACAGTATGTTCAAGTCTTTCTTGGAGAATATTGTGATCAACTGTATCAAAGCTGCACTGGACAAGAACAGACACAAATTCATCATGAGAATTTCACCAGAGCTGTTTCAGTGCAAGGATAAGCTCTGAAGCCTGACTGAAACTCTTCAAATAGGCCCAGACTATCTTAAGAGATAGTCCTGTCGAGGGTTAGGAGTGATCTGGTTTGCTCGGCAGAACATCGGGAACGCTCTGACCTTAAATAGCGGATATTAAACATGTTGGATAATTGTCTAGGCCCGGTGTTCCCTGAGGACAAACGAGCATGCAGCCTGTTGAATGTGACGTGCCGCCAATCAGAAAGTGAGGTGAAGGAAACCCCAAAGTAAAAAAACAAAAAATAACTAACCAAAAACACAGTTCACCTCCATATGATAGTGCTGCAAATGTAGAGCCCCCCGTTCAAGCTGTCTCATCTCCTTTAACGCCTTTTCTTTTTCTTGTGTTTTTTCTCTGTTAAAATTAATCCACAAACTATCACCATTATTTTTCCTTGCTGTTGATGTTTATTTACCCTCAACTCATGTTTAATCTTGAGAGGATTATTAGACCGTTCATAACAATTAAAGTAATTGCTTCTCACCTTGTCACAATAATCTGTTAATCTCGGGTTCACATCACCCTATTAATCATCGGGGAGAGGAATTTGATGGTAGAAAATCCTGATAAAAAGTTGCGTGGACTTTTAATTAAGATGTAAGAAGGCTTATGAACATTTTTTTTTGTTTGTATAGTTATGTGTCACCAGCGCAAACATGAATAACATTTCAGTTTTGAAAGACTATGATGATCTATGATTAAAGTCTGATATGGAGTGAAATTGAAGTTAGAAAGGATTCATAAAGCGGTTTGGCTGCAATTCACCACTTTACCATCTGTGTCTCTATTTTCTCCTGTCTCAAATATGAGCATACACCTGGGTAGAGTTGGCAAGGACCGCACATTTTCATTGGTGCAGATGGAGCATCTTTATAGTGTAGCATAAGGTTAAGTAACATTTTTGTTCACTCTATGCTATGATATTTGCGTAGCATTTACCCAAATTCTGTAGCAGTGGTACATTTGTGCTGCACTTCAAAATACTACACTTGCGCTATTAGATTAATAGAAAGACAATTCTGGACCATGTGTTTGTATGACACCGAAATGCTAAAGAGAACTGCAACAATGTGACATTGGTGGGAGATAATGTAAGTTTACTTGTAAGACACCCAGAAATTACAAATTTTATGAAGCAAAGCTTGTATTTCTGTAAGTAATGGCAAAGTGAAAAACTATCAAGATTATTCGCTCTCGGTAAAGCTGATGTTATTCAGAGGACATCTCTTTCATATTTTAGTTTTTGTGCTACAATTTTCTTTTCTCTTCTATTTAGTGTACATGGTTCGACTGGCAAGCACAGTTTTTTTGGGGGGGAGGTGGCATTTATTGGCCCTTTGTGTCCCACTCATAAATATTTGGATCTAGTGTTTTAGTCTTATGTGGCTCTTGTGTTGACTGATTGGTACATCACTGCCTGCACCTTGCTGTTATAAATGCTGATATCTGCATCATTTAGGATTTTCCTACACTCTAGAAGTGTTTTGCCTTTCGGGTTTGCAATGAGGAAATTCGTTTTGCAGAAGATTTGGGTCAAACTCAGTAGAGTAATTATATTAGATATGGTGATTATATGTTTTCTCTTACATACTAATTATAATATTTTTTTGTATATAAAAAGATATATAAAAGGGTAGAGGGAGTTTAGTTGCTAGCAGCACTGAAGAGACAGAGGTATGTGTCAACAGGCACAGAATGGTTTCTGCTTTGTGCAAGCTTTGTTTTAGTTCTCGTTTCTCTAACACTCACTGACAAACAAGCAATAACACACATAAAAGTTGTTCCTACCTCTTTATTTTTCACATATCTGATTACCATAAAGAAGAAGAAGAAGAAAGGTTGACTAGCAGTCTTAATATTACCATAAGCTGACTCAGCAAACTTTCCAGTTTTCATTTCTGAACATCATATTATCTTGCTACAACTATTTGCACTTAGCCAACTTTCGTTGTAAACATGAGATAAAAAGCAGACGAATTATTTAATCATTTTCAATTTGTTTTCTTTTTGTGCAACACGATTTAGAGGCAGCACTCATGCATTACCCCGTCTTGAAACCTTAAAACTGCTCAACTCATTTTATAAGAAGAACAAACAAATAAACAAGAAAATCGTTTGAAACATTCTCTACATCTCTAACCTGTTTTAGTTGCTGTCAGGTGCAGCAGGGGCAGCGTGACATACAGGTAGACAGGTAACTACCCAGGTGGGGCTTTTTTTTTTCTCAGATAACATTGAGTCACTCTTTATGATCTTGTTGCTCCTGGCGACTGTAGCTCAGGCAGATACTTATCAAGGTGTGCTTCATGTGTACACTGGGACCTGAGTATCATGTTTTCCTTAGCAATGATGACTCACTCCTAGCAAGGTTTCCTTATCATCCCTCCTCTAAAACTTTGTCATGGTTAATGAAACTGCTTTACACAAGAATTATTGAAATAATGTTGGGAAGTTTTACAAACTATGTAAAAGCTTTTAGTTCCATTTGTTTGGGAGATATTGGCATATCATTCACCAGAAACCTCTCTTGGTCAAAATGTATATACATTTCATCCTCAGAAGGTTTAAATAGACTACAGAACCAACTTTTTGATTATGCTGATTATGTTAAAGTGGCAAATATCCACCTATAGGGGACACCATGCACCTTAGAAGTTTTTAAATGAAAATGGCTAAACTACTTTTTGAAAAATGCATTATTGCAGGGGTTCCCAACAGATTTACGACAAATACCATTTCACTAGTAAAATTTACAAGTATCATCATTTTGTTATGTCAAATAAACCGTAAAACAGGGTTCTGACTTTTTGTTGTGTTATGTCATGAAAAAAAAAATATACTATCCACAGAATGACCTGTTGAAAGGAACAGTTTTATTATTCTTTTTACAATGGAGGCAAAATTTATAGTTCTGAAGTTAGGAATATTAACAGGAAGGTTCCTTAAAGTAGAACTTCCAGGAAAGCAAAATGTTTCTTCCCATCCCCAGCCTCAAAATCCAACATGGCTACCATTCATATAGAAAGAGCTGCACAAAACAGTTTTGTTTCCACCTCTGAAAAATGTTGTCAATACGTCTTTCACATATATATATATATATATATATATATATATATATATATATATATATATATATATATATATATATATATATATAGTACTATATATCATCATTTAGTGAACAAGCTGCTAGAGTGCTTGAAAGTAGAAAATGCAGAAAAATACGTTGATGTACTTTGCTAACAAAAGTTAGCCTGATCCCTGGTCGCATCAACTGAAGAGTCCCACTGCCTTTCCAAATGTAGAACTGGTACATTGATAAAATGAAAGCTAAAATTACCATCAACACTTTTCTTGGTCCAATGTCACACATTTTGGATTATACTGGGAATTCTTGAAGTTTTTGCACTGCACTTTCTGAGAATGTTTCTGTGTAAACAAAATCAATTAGCTTGAGTAAGTAAGTGTCTCTTGGTTTCCATTCGCTGCACATCACAGTCAATTTGTTCCTATTGGTTCGCAGCATATTTTAACCCCTTAACTGTCATGTGGACACCGGTGTCCCCTTGTAACGTATGTCAGACTTCTAAGTGTTGTAGTTCCTACCAGATATTTCTATTTTAAAGACTCTGGTTTCAAAATGATCATCTAGGCCTTCTTCCTTTGATTGACACCCCTTTTGACCAACTGCATTGATCCATGATTTCTCCAGAGTCAATGTTATTCACCATAGCTCATTTCTTGAAACCCCTCCTCCTGTTTTCCCGCACATTGCTCGGGCCAGTCAGTTTAGACGCTCATTCTGACACATGCAGCTTTTAGCCAGTAAGATTACCGTCATGGGGATGTATCACTTTTGTCTACACAGCAATAGCATGGGTAAAGCGAATCTGTTTGCAGTGCTGTGTATGCGTTCTTGTGTGTAAAAGCCATTTCTCTGTGTTAGATATATATTAAACAATGGTGTGTGTGTGTGTGTGTGTGTGTGTGTGTGTGTGTGTGTGTGGTGACTGCACTGTAACTTCATAGTTTATCTGAAAAATACTCTTTTTTTTTTTTACATAGTAGGCAGACATTGTGCACGTTTGTGTTCAGTCCTACCTATGTGTGTGTGTGTGTGTGTGTGTGTGTGTGTGTGTGTTAGTTTAGGTGGTGGGTTTGGTGTGCAAGGACTCCACGCTGGTGGAGCTGTTTTTGTTTTATGTGTCTTCTTTGTGCTTAGATGTGTGCGTGTGGGCGGGGTGTTAGGTGAGTATGTCTGATGACTTCTCTTGTGTCTGTATAAAAAAAAACATCTCTGTTTGTTTCCCTGTGCTGCCATTTTCTGTGTGAAAAAAACTGAAATTCTGATAAAACTATTTACAATGCTCAATAGCAAAATGTACATTTCTTTCTGTTTATTAGTCCCCTCCTGCATTTGAGTCATGATGACATGGAATCTGTGTATAGAACACCCTTTCTCTGAAAACAAGCTTGCATTAGAGCCCTTACCAATGTCTCTATTTAGAAGTAAACAGGAGATGAAGCCTTTTAAAGTTGGCATGTCCATTTAGGCACTGTTTGGAAACATTGGCTAGCTCTTGGAGAGCACCTAGACATACCTACAAAAAAAGAAAAAAGAAAAAGAAACAGCTTCAGGATAGTCATTTTATGCTATTACCTTCACATTTGAATCTATCACATAAAAGACTTGTCTCTTTTTGCTCCATTTTTCCCCCCAGCCAGCACCTCCTTGCATCAACCTGTGGTAGCTTGATGAAAAAAAAAGAAACGAAACAATTAGCAAAATCCAGTATATGGATAAAAGAAAAGACAATACACATTTAAGTGTGTTCCTACTTCAATAACAAAAAAATGGTTTCCAGTGTGCAAAATTAGACTGCATAGTTAAAGAAATGTTATCTTTAAGAAGACACCAAGCTTTTGCATCTACTCCAAAGGGTTTAAGAACAGCATCTAATTGATTTTGGGTTAAAATAACTTAACTTTTTTAATTTAGTTCAGTTTCATTAAACAGTCTAGTATTCATTTATGTATTTTCTTATTTGTGTATCACTTCCACATAAGTAAATCCACTTTTTACTTTTGTCCAGTGTCAGTTGCATTTTTCTTTGGGATTTAATGTTGATTGTTTAATAACTGAAAAAAAAATAACCTACTGATCAAAAGTCTTGTATAAATGTATTTAAACCAGGCTACAGCTTTCTAGATTCCCAATAGGGTTACAGTAACTAAAAATAAACAATTGAATAAATTGTTGGACTAATCTGAACAATGGAATGACAGTGAACTGCAGGTCAAATATTTTTGCCGTTAAGGAAGAAAAAAGCAAAAACACTTACAACTTTATATTGGACTATTGCTGTAATTTTGCACAGACACACATAAACAGACACTTCCTTCCTTTTTAATAGGGTGTGGGTTTGAAGGGGGTAGGGAACTGGGCAATGAAGGTTGTATTTCTGTGTATGTGAACGTTCAGACATCTGTGAGTGAGAATATGCCCAGACATGTCTCAAACCAATCTTACCACACACACACACACACACACACACACACACACACACACACACACACACACACACACACACACACACACACACACACACACACACACACACACACACACACACACACACACACGCACTATCCTTTTTTTTTTTTTTTTATCTAGACGCTGCTGAGTTGCAAACACAGGTAACAGACAAAGACACCCACAGTCCTGGCTTGTGGATGAACATCAGCTGCTCAGGTTTACAACCAATAATAAATTGATCCCAGTTCACACTCTGTTATAATTATATGTTTGTCCAACCACAGAAATTTTGCAATAATAACAATAATAATTTGAATTTCTTCAACCTGAGTGTCTCGGGTAAGCCTTTCCTAGACAACATGTACTGTTGTATATTACATTTAGCTCATAACTCAAGTGTATTAGTTTAGAACACTAGAAAAATCTTTTTCTTTTCTGGTCAGATTGGCCATTTGTAAGTGTGGTATTTTTAAAGAGATTCTGTAAAAGGGAAGTGTGGGAAATAAAAATGGAGAAATGTAGGTCAAAAACTGACACATGCATGAACGCATCTCTGTTACAATCCTTTGCAAGGCTCTTACCCAAATGAACCGGGAGGCTTTTAACCAAGTGTTGTCAAAGACATGAGTGAAGCTGCTTCTCTAATCCTAAATGCTTAAGTACATGGCAACTGGAATTCTTGAAGACCTTTCACCTCTCATCCAGAAGGCCTCTTCATTTCAGACATGGGCTGAAAAGAAGGCTTATAATTTTTTGTCAGCAACAAAACTAAAAGGGCCATTAAGGTCACTAATAGTGTCAATAATTACACAATAATTCAAACATGTCCTTAATGACGCCCTGTGTGTTGTGAATACAAGCTTCTTTTGGATTTGGTCATATGTAAGTGATCTGTGGTGAAACATACCTGTTTTATTCTCTCACTAAGTAACTTCTTTGTTCTATGGCCCGTAGAGTTGAATGCTGTTGGGGTAGTTTCTTCTTGTCTACAGCTGAGGTTGCAAAACAAACATACAAACAAAAAAATATAATAGCCTAATAAGATAAGATCCGAATGGATAAGGTAAACCCCTCTTATGTATTCAGATGTCCTGGTAGTGGTTTTTAGTCCTAGTAGTGCTGGTTTATAACAGCACACCTTGATATAATAATTATTCATAGTAATACCATTTTACCATTTACCATTTACTTTAGATTGTGAAGTGTGCACTTAACAGTCCAAATGTACATGCAACTACCACTTGTCTAAAATGTTGCAGATAAATCAAAAGCCAGAGAGAAGGTATCACTCAAGCAAACTTCATATGACCATGTAAGCCATTGGTCATTCCCAAAGTGGGGCTCCTGACCCAAAGTGGGGTCGTGAAAGATTTTTTATGTGTCACTGATTGAATCTTGTATCTCTTTTTAAGAATCATATACATGTAGTTCATTACACCGCATGGGGGAGCGCATTGTTTTCTTGACTGCGGTCACCATGCCGATTTATAGAGCAAATCCACCTAATTAGGACTCAGTCACCAAGGGAAAGAAATGGATACTTGGTTAAAAAAAGAAAGACATGTTGAAAGACCAAGCTACAAAATATTGATGACGGGCTACGGAGACTAAAGATCTATTCAAAAGGAAAACCGTACGACTATCTCAGAAGACAACATTTTTTTTTAACAAAGCTGATAAGAGATGCTTTGACAAAGACACATACACTGAAGATCAACCCCCCACCCCACCCCTCGTCAAAGGCCAGTCTGAGAGTCTAAGAACCAGGTAAAGAACCAGCTGCCATGAAAAGAAAATCCAGGTCAAGGCCCTCCTTTAGCTACTGGATTATAAATAATTTCAGCTAAAATTAAGAAGCATGATATATATATATATATATTAGAAACATTTGGAAACCCTTTATTTGCCAACTTTTAGTGAGTTGGCAAATAAAACCACTGGACTTCTTTCGAAGAAAGGCACAGGAGATAAAGTCATCTGTTGATCTTAAATGACAAAGCTCAGCTTGCATCATGGTTTCTTAATATGTGGTGACAGAAAAGAAACACGCACAATTGCAACCTTTTTTATCCCGCCTGCCACTATACACAAGCATTACCATGTGTCACCCAGCAACAAGTGCAGCATGTAGGCATTTCTGAAGGAATCAAGAATACACACAATGCTGTACCAGAATTAAGGGTAGTGAGACGAGGTGATTGAACATACACATAAAGTTTAAAGAACATAAAGTTAAAAGTTTAAACAACAACAAATTGTGCAAAATTGGAGAACAGCAGGAGAACTCAGCAGAGTGAGAGAAATAGATCCTGATGTCCTCCAGCAGCCTAAGCCTATAGCAGCATAACTACAGAGTTAGCTCAGGGTAACCTAAGCCACTCTAACTATAAGCTTTGTGAAAAAAGAAAGTTTTAAGCCTAGTCTTAAAAGTAGACAAGGTTTTTGCCTCATGGCCAACAACTGCTTAGCTTTCAGGTACTGAACTGTTTTTTTGGGACTTCCTGATAGTAAGGATACAATAGTCCAGCCTTGAAGTAACAAATGAATGGACTAGCTTTTCAATTTTAATCCTGGACAGAACGTATCTGATTTTAGCAATATTCCGGAGGTGAAAAAAGGAAACCCTGGAAACCTGCTTAACATGAGATTTAAATGACATGCCCTGGTCAAAAATAACACCAAGGTTTTTTACTTTATTACCAGAGGCCAATTGAATGCCTACCATATTAAGTGATTGATTAAGATGTAAATTTTTGAAGGGCTCAGGTCCGAAGATGACTGTCCATCCAAAGTAGATAAAGCTTTGTGTCATCAGCATAACTGTGGAAATTAATCCCATACCATCTGATAGTTTTATCAATTTTATCAATTGAAAGCATATATATTTATATATATATATATATGTATATATATATATATATATATATATATATATATATATATATATATATATATATATATTAGAAACATTTGGAAACCCTTTATTTGCCAACTTTTAGTCAGTTGGCAAATAAGACCACTGGACTTCTTTCGAAGAAAGGCAAAGGAGATAAAGTCATCTGTTGATCTTAAATGACAAAGCTCAGCTTGCATCATGGTTTCTTAATATGTGGTGACAGAAAAGAAACACGCACAATTGCAACCTTTTTTATCCCGCCTGCCACTATACACAAGCATTACCCAGCAACAAGTGCAGCATGTAGGCATTTCTGAAGGAATCAAGAATACACACAATGCTGTACCAGAATTAAGGGTAGTGAGACGAGGTGATTGAACATACACATAAAGTTTAAAGAACATAAAGTTAAAAGTTTAAACAACAACAAATTATGCAAAATTGGAGCACAGTATGAGAACTCAGCAGAGTGAGAGAAATAGACCCTGATGTCCTCCAGCAGCCTAAGCCTATAGCAGCATAACTACAGATTTAGCTCAGGGTAACCTAAACCACTCTAACTATAAGCTTTGTGAAAAAAGAAAGTTTTAAGCCTAGTCTTAAAAGTAGACAAGGTTTTTGCCTCATGGCCAACAACTGCTTAGCTTTCAGGTACTGAACTGTATTTTTGGGACTTCCTGATAGTAAGGATACAATAGTCCAGCCTTGAAGTAACAAATGCATGGACTAGTTTTTCAATGTTAATCCTCGACAGAACGTATCTGATTTTAGCAATATTCCGGAGGTGAAAAAAGGAAAACCCTGGAAACCTGCTTAATATGAGATTTTAATGACATTCCCTGGTCAAAAATAACACCAAGGTTTTTTACTTTATTACCAGAGGCCAATTTAATGCCTACAATATTAAGTGATTGATTAAGAAGTCAATTTTTGTAGGGCTCAGGTCCGAAGATGACTGTCTTGTCAGAATTTAAAAGAACAACCAAAGTAGATAAAGCTTTGTGTCATCAGCATAATTGTGGAAATTAATCCCAGGCCATCTGATAATTGTATCAATTGAAAGCATATATATATATATATATATATATATATATATATATATATATATATATATATATATTAGAGACATTTGGAAACCCTCTATTTGCCAACTTTTAGTCAGTTGGCAAATAAAAACCACTGGACTTCTTTCGAAGAAAGGCACAGGAGATAAAGTCATTTGTTGATCTTAAATGACAAAGCTCAGCTTGCATCATACAGGGTTTCTTAATATGTGGTGACAGAAAAGAAACACGTACAATTGCAAATTTTTTTTATCCCGCCTGCCACTATACACAAGCATTACCATGTGTCACCCAGCAACAAGTGCAGCATGTAGGCATTTCTGAAGGAATAAAGAATACACACAATGCTGTACCAGATTTAAGGGTAGTGAGACGAGGTGATCGACTGTATTACTAAAGCACAAACTCTAACCCTGTTTGACCAACAATAAAAATATATTAAACTTCCCAAGTTTTAACGTTTTAGAAACACCCACATCTTGCATTGATTCCAATGATGTAGTCTCAATAAATCTCATATCCACAAATTCCCGCTACGTGTGCAGGCATATTGAAAAATATGTGTGACATGGGTCTAAAAGTTAGGAAATGAAGGATATTTGGTGGACCATCTTTTGATGTGCTTCCTTCTTGAAATAGCTTGTAGATCAATTCAATTCAAATTTATTTATATTGCACAAATTCACAACACATCATCCCAAGGTACTTTACAAAGTCAAATTCAATCAAATCGTCCAGAAAGATTGGTCAAAATGTTTTCTATCTAATGAAACCCAGCAGATTGCATCAAGCCTGCCTGGTGAGAGGCGGTATTAACTAATAATAGATGGAGGGATGTTTTGCAATTTTTGATTTTCCTCAGGGCGCAGCTCTCTGCACTCATGGCCAATTAGTGCTTTTTGTTCTCTTCATCTTCATCCAGTCGGATTAATTTATCATACTTGTCAATCAAAGTCACACTCCTGGCAGCTTAGATGTGCAACACAGATGTCACCGACACCAGATGCAAGCCACCCCCGAGAGACGTTTGCTTTTTCCAGCAATTTCTAGGCCGGTCGAATCACAAACTGCGCAAAGTTAAAGCAAGTAGAGAAGAGCGGAGCTCGACCGGACAAACAGAGTAGGGTCAGTGGAACTGCAGGCCCTAGTCATGTAATGTGACATTGCGAATTCTACGATCGTAGCTCACTCTGGTTGTATACAAACAGTTTTCCAACTAGATTATCACACCCTTTTGTCTTATTATATTTTATTTCTATGTTTTACACTTTGTTTTGGCTCTGTTTGTTAGTAAACAGATGCTTTTGTATATATTTACCATAACAAGACCAAGTGACCGGAGATACACTATTGTACATGTGAGTAAACAAGGAGAAGCAATGGAGCCGGGTGGGTCAGCAACATTCAGCAGAGGTACAAAAAGAAAGAATAAGTAACCCTAAACCTGTAAGTCAGGTTGGTCTTCGACCACACCGAGCTGTAACTTTACTGTGAGTCACTGCAGGATGGTCTGCTGGGTCTTACAGTAACTGCGACGATTGTCGACGTCTTGCTTTCTGATAGTTATGAGGTACTGCCAGCAGAAAGGAGAAAATCTGGAAATCAATTTACAAAATAATTTCACATAATGCTAGAAGAAAAAAAGCGGATAAAGGAACTTGGACCAGACCAATCAGGCTAAAGTAGAGTTTATTGTTGTAGTAATTGCCGACCTCTAATGCCCTCGCTACCCCCTGCAAATGTTTTTTCACCAGTCAACAAATTCTTTAACTAAGCTATTAATATTCAATTATACTACTAAGTTAAATGGAAAGTAAAACTAATAGACTATGGAAAAGGAACAGAAAATAAAACAGAAACCAAAACCAATAAAATCATGCAATGATGTCACAGTTCAGTGTGGTTATGTACTGTATGTTTAAGAACAAAGTTTGTTTGGAGAAATTTGGAGTAAGGTGAAACTAGCTTCAAAGCGGCCTAGTCATGTGCTATGACCATATAAAAACACAAATAATATATTCACAGCTGCTTGGATCCACGCGCTATACAGATAAACCATAAAGTTAGCTTTGGCTGCCACTAAATACATCTTGTATTAAATAATACTGTATATTTTTCAATTATCTTATCATAGGCATTGGTTGTTGGTACCTGTGACACTTTGTAAACAGTTTTTTAGTTCTTTCTATCTCACTTTCTGCAGGCCTGGAAGCAGACTTTGATGATATTATCTTGCACCCTCTTTTTCTTCATTCTGTCACCTTCTCTGTCTTTTAATATTTGCTTCACCTTTCTCTCTTTCTTTCTTTCTTTCTCCTTTACATGTCTCTGTGTCCATTGAAATTGAAATAATCCCAAAATTATATCCAATAAAGTTTTTTTTTTTTGCATATGTATCGAGTGGAGCGCCATAGCAAAAGCAGTAATGCTCCTCTTGTGAAAGTAAAGCTGTTGGGCTCTCTTTGGCACTAAGAAAGCAATTCTGTGTGCCGCACTGCCAGAGAGGACACGTAAAAAAACATCAACAAAAAAACAAACAAAGAAAAAACAAATTCCTTTGTTTCCCACAGCAACAGTTATCTGAATGATCGATAGGCGTTCTTGTAGTTGTGGATGGTAAATATAGCGGTGATGTTCAGACAGCAGAGGAGTTTGCAGCGACTGAGTTAGTCATTCACAGCCCGCGGTTGTATTAGAACCCGTGGCCTCACCTGCACAGCTAATTTCTGTTCACTAGATGGGATAAGTATAATGCCAACATGCTGTGGTATGTGCCTTCCTAAAAAGACAAACAGAAAGGGTCAAACAACGAGCCTCTTCAACGTAAAGTCACATGTGAAGAGGAAACACTGTACATACCCTCTCTTTGCATTGGAAGAACAAGCCATTTACTTTTAATAGTAACAGTGCAGCTAACAGATAACCAGTTCTTACAGCAATCGGCAAAAAACAGCGACAGTCCATCATAACTGAGCCTATTATCCACACTGTTTTCGATGGAGCGTTGCGTAGTGCAGCTCAAAGGGGGCTGTTTCTCAAGCAAATAACAGCTAGCGTTAGCTTATGTCGTTCAGGAGGTTTATAGCTTCGCTGATGCACTTTGAAGAGCTTTACTGACTTTCCTATGTTGCTCTCAAACGTCCGTGACGTACTGTTCCGCGACGGTTAAACATTTCAGCGACAACTTTCAGTGTAATGGTCCATTATGCTGAAATGTATTGCCGAGAACCCTGAGGCCATATAAAACAATTTCTTAAGCTATGGGTTTGTGTGGTGACAGAAATAAAACAGACCATCGCAGAAAAACGTCAATCTAGTTGGATAAAAGCAAATCTGTTTTGCATATCTTATCCACTGGGGACGCAATCTTTGAAGATCAGGCGCATCAGGCCCACATATTTCTCGCACTGTTTTTTTTTTTTTTTTGCCCACACAATTTAATGCTCAATATCTGGAATTTTTGAAGATCAGGCCCTTGACGTCGTCCCTAAAGTGTTCAGCAACTTTATTTGTAATTGGGTGGGAAGGTTGTCAGTGGCATACAGTAAGTTGAACAGTAATGTTGCAAGGTAAGAATCATCCTTTTTTTAACCATTTGTGCTACCAGTCGCTGGTATTTCATTTGAAAACCACAATTCATCTACCACCTACACTGCAGTAAACCTTTATTCATCTTGTAACAATAAAATTGGTGTTTTCAATGTTTATGTATATGGGGTTAAGACATTTTCAAGTGGCTTTGGTTTTAAAAATAGAACATGTAGCTCATCTCTGTTAAAGTATTGTTGGTAGGATTAGGCTTCAATCTAGCTCAAGATAGATTGGTGATGACCAAAAATAATACAAAAACAATACATCAGTCTCCCTTCAGGAAATATGACACTAAAGGGAAGAGAGACTAAAATTAAATGGAATTAAATTAGAATATGAGGATGTAGGGATGTGTTGAATCAGGTAAATTCTCCTGTGTTGTTTTGTAAAAACAAGTTCACCCTTCTCTGTTCCCAATTTGTGATTGTGACCAATACATGACAGGATACTCTTCTCTTTGTCTCTGACTCCCCAGAGTTTACAATGAGTCAAAAAATAGAATTTTGTCTTAAAATTCCTTCTCTGACTTTTCTATGATAGCTGTGTCTGCTTATCACTTTGTTCTATTATGTGCGTGACCTGCAGTGCTCATGCAACAGAATTTTTTGGCATGCCACACTTTAATGAATATCCAGTGTCCAAGTTCTAGTGGGTATTGCTACTGCCACAGCATTTACACCACTGCTGCATTAACATTGCAAGAGTGTCTTTATTTAACTTTGCAGGATCTCAAACTAAGTAAATGCTCTGTCTGCATTAATAAAAATTTCCTACGTTTAGAATGTTGTATGCTTGAAATTGAAAGTGAAATTGGCGGCATGGCCTGCTTCCTGATTTATTCATCTAACAATTATCTTACCATGTGGTGGCACACACAGAGCACTGAAATCATTAACAAATGATCAACTGATCTTAAAATATGGAGAAAAAAAATACAATGAGACAGTTCTGTCATTACCACTACTAGTAGGTGGAGGCAATGCCACTAAAGTTTGTATGGCAGCCATGAAGAAAGATGCAAAGGATGTACGGCAGAATTTCAAGACTTAGTATCTCCTGTGAAACATAGTGCTAGGAGCACGGACAACAAAGCTAATATTAGCCACACAGTTCTGGTACGCCTTTAAAGCCTAAATAAGTATACGTCTAAAATGACGTATACTTGTTTCAGTTCATGTATTTGTCTATTTACTCTTTTTACTGAAAAACATATTGTTACAGTGTCAAAATGTTATATTTGTTAAAAACTGGATTGGATAAAAAAGCATAATTAATTGAGATTAATTGCTTACAAAGTGTCTAACTAATCTGAAACATTCGACTTTACGCCTGATAAAAAGACATGTGCCTGTGTATAATGTGCTCAATGAAATGAAAATGTAATTGATAGTCAATTGTTTAAGTGAAATTCCTCAAAGTGGGATGTCAGTCCTAAATTTTCGAATAGTTTATATGATTTAAAGAGGGGCCATTGCGTCTTATGAAACTAGAACTTTAATATCTCCATTCTTAAAACACCAGCCCTTCTAATGACTAATGGTGATATTAATTAAATCATTGAACTTTGGGATGAATTTAATGTCTAAATCCCCTCCAATTTCCAACTCCGTACAATAGTATAAAAGTATGTCACTTCATAAGCCACTGGGTGCTCCTCAGCTCCTATGTGATCCTTGTGTTTCAACAGTATCTACGGTGTCCAGTCTAATCCAGCTCACATGATACAATGGCTATCTGGCAAAACTTCTAGACACTTCCCTACTCTTTTTTCTCCATCCTACTTTGTACTATTAGGCGTGGTCTTATTTAGACTATGTGCATATTAGATACAAGATTTTAATCTGAACTGCAAGTAGCTGTGAGTAAACATCCAAGAAGCTGTCTCTCGTTTGTCATAATAAAAACAAATTCTGGACTGTCTGGATGCGCGGTTATCATTACTGAATAACCATTCCATACATCTAATGTTCTTGCCGGGCTGTTTTCAGAAAAACATTGAAAACGTGTCTGTACCACCTATAGAGTATACTTGTGCCATCTTTTGGCAGTGACCTAAATCTGTACATAAATAATCTTTGCAAGCTTCATCATGTCCCTCTAAAAACGCTCCCATCAAGGTTCTCTGTTATATATCTGTACAGGAATAGCTCAGCCAATCACAGCAGTTGCGGGTAGACTGAGTCATAAATCCCCAGCCAATCAGCTTTATACATTGATAATAACAAAATGAGTCACAGTTGGTGAGGAAGAGAGTAGAGCCACTGGGCAACAGTTCCTTATTGGTGTACTTGCTTAGCCAATGACTAAGTGGGAACCCATGAAAACCTGAAAGAAGATATAAAAATAAATGACAGGATTTGTGCTTATGAGGGAGGTTTTTTTTTCTTCAGGTAACAACAGCTCACACTTAGCTGTGGATTGAGTATCCTAAGCAGGATGGTACAAATAGAGTACAAATACTCATAAAGAGAAGAAGTTTGTCTTCTTCCACCATAAGGTGACAAATAAGTAAATCAAACACACATTCACAATAAAGTTATCGTGATAAGATGAAAATAAAATGGTGATTATCATCAAGTGTAAAGATATTAGGTCTCTTGTGTCTGCATGTTATATGTTATCTTTGTACTTCCTGTGCTGGTGTCCAAAAATGTCACCATGGTAACACATGGTGACAATAAAGATTCTTGACATGAGTGATGCTCTTGACAGCCATAATCAGCTGTTGTTTGTCTTCAGAATCACTTCTCGTTTCTAAGTTATTTTCACTTCCTGGATGCTGCTATCTTCAAAAGCTGGAAAAATACAGTGGAAAACTATACCAGATTTGGATTGTGCATTAAGATGGACTCGCTTAGTTTGTTTTTAGGAAATAATTGCAAACCTTTGTCAAAGAATATGCTTGTATTAGCTTTCAAACTGTCAGGTCCTCGTGCCCCATACATTTTCAGTTTCTGTTTTGGGTTGCGCAGCTTCATGTGTTTAACTTTAGTCATGTCTAAGATATAGCAGAACAGAAAGTCATACAAATGTACATCATAAATCATTAATATCCTTAATATGATGTGATCCAAACTGTTCCATTAGAGCTAGGACTTCATGCTGTTGTCCTTCTGGAAGGTGAACCTCCACCCCAGTCTCAGATCTTTTGCTGTGGACTGAATTTACAAAACATACGTATTTCTTGTCAATTAAATTATGTTGAACTTTGGCTCAATGTAGGAAAAGAGAAGTAATAATCTCCTCAGCAGCACCATCCATACATCAATGGACGAATAGGAAAATTAGTTTTTCAATTCAGAATATGAATTAAACATATGTCCTGTAAATTATTACATCACCAAAGGCCTACAGTGAGTTTTGATATTTTTTATGCTACTGCTAATGGAGTTGTTTGGCAATATCCTTTGGCCTTCTTAAATGATAATGAGCAGAAAAAGCTGCATCTTTTGAACTTTCCAAAAAAACTCTGCTTTGCGTAAATATGCTCGTTGCCATTTTATTGGAAACCTACATTTTTACACAGAGAAGTTTTCTATCCCAGAGTTAAGGTAAGTGATTGAGTTTGCCCTAATAGTCACAACACAGGGTAAAACATAGTTTTTACAAAGCAAAACACTTATGTTTCTGCATTAAAGGTAAAATTATTTTTTTTAAATACATGTTTCTGTTGATGATGTCACAGTGCTTACAGCCAAGAATAACAAAGTTTTACCTGTATGTGGAGTGAGGACTTATACACTCAAATGACATAGTGCCAATTATCAGGTAACCAGGGAGGCGAGTCACAGGTTTTAAGTAATAGAAAATACAGTGAAAGTTTAATTTATTGCTATAGGTTATAATATTTTGTTTGTTTGTTTTACAAATTTTACACCAATTTATACATTTGTACCTGGAGTACCTGTTGAAGACATCAACTAAAGTTGTTAACAATAAACCAAATCTCAGGCTATCTCCAATAGCAACCACACTTCTATTAATGGGAAAACTACAGCAGGTAAGCTAAACAAGGAAATAGTATTATTGGCAAAAGGTTTAGGGAAAAATTATATTAATGCATAAATAAAATCCAAATATTTTCAGATGATACTTCTGTTTTTACTTCCCAGTAGGCTAAGGAGGGAGTAATTACGACTTCCATTTTTTAAGTTCTTTGTAACAGCCAGAGGAAATCAGTGTTCTTCTGTGTTATTTATGTGTTGTTCGGCTTTCAAATGATAACTGACTACATGTGGTTACTATTCATGATAAGGTGGAATTTTTTAAAATGAAACCTGCTAAGATCATAGATCCTCCAGAAACAATTTAACAGGAAGGGACACCTGTTCTCCCCGAAACAATTTGAAGCTAATCTCCAGTTACAGCTTGCAAAACGATTATGCAATTTTCCCTTCACCCGCTACAGATTCCACTTTCGACAGTGGAGGAAATTGTGGGGGGGTTAAACAGCCGCTGCACTTGATGCGAGGTTGGGTCCATCTGGATCAATTTAGACAGCAGTGCAATATCTTGTACAGGTTTATTCATGTTTAGCGTACAAAGCTTCTCCTGTTGTTTGAACCAGTTGGCTGCGCCTTCTGGTACTTTCTTTTCAAGTCGGAAATTACCTTGTTCTACACAATATCAAACAGAACACTCAAAAAGCGCATAGAGAGGTTATAAAGTTTTGTATTTTTTATAAAGTGCCACTTGATGTGAATGGCTCAACTTTTAAAGGTTTCTGAAAGGTACTTGTGAGCAGTCAGAAACTTAACACATTAAAGAGGGATCTCAGTTTGGAGGTTTTAGAGGAGTTTTTATAAAGGAATTACTCAAATCTAAGAGCAAACTCATCTTAAATGTTGAATAAGGAATATTTCTACTCCATATATTTTTTTTACAAATGTGACAGTGGTTCATATATAAAGTACTTTGTAAACTATGCCCAATTCAGACGCTAAATTACCACAATGTAGTGCTGCAGTATATCAGTATATCAGCTGATCTGTAGAATACAATGAACTACTTCCCCATATTTTAAAAAGATGAACAAACCCTCCTCAGTAAGTTGACCCACCAGTATCTACTGAGTATTAGCTATGGTTCTTAGAGAACTCTAATTGCTAACTTTTGTTGACACTGTTCTGTTTTTTTTTTTTTTTTACCTATTGTTAAATAAAAAAACTTTCAACAAAAGAAAGTATAAAAAAAATGAACAAACCCTTGTAACACTTTTGCCCTAATTTGCAAACTTTAGAAATGTTTTATTAGATAGCATGGTGCAGCAAAATAGTTGTAATTTCTTTAAATCATTTTGGCAAATAATTTTATGAAAGTTTATGAGTCACCAACAGGCTGAGTTGCTTTCAGTATTCAGAAGGAAAGATCAGTACATTGGACTAGTATAATTTCAGTGAGCTACACATTACTTCACTGTATACTATATCCTTTACATATGATACTGACTTTTGGTTAAAAATCAATGCAGAACAATGTATGTGTCACACATTTAATCTAGTAGTCAAATTATGTGTGTATCAAAACAAAAAAAAACAATAAAAATATACATATTCCTTAGATTTAAAACCTTTTGTACAAATTAATTTGCTTTTAAATGTATCTTCTGAAAGGTTACTAAAGTACCATCTTCAAGAACCAGCCATGCCACTCCGAGCTCAGATTAACCCACAGGCTAAAAGGCAGTAAATATCTGGCTGTTGATTGGCTGTCTGAGCGACTAAGGCGTGCTGTTCAGAGTGGTGTGACCTCCCATAAAAGGGGACTCATCCATTTGGAAAGTACCTGAAATTTTAACAGAGTTGAGTGTGTATGTGTGTGTGTGTGTGTGTGTGTGTGTGTGTGTGTGTGTGTGTGTGTGTGTGTGTGTGTGTGTGTGTGTGTGTGTGTACTCGCTGATGACAAATCTCTTTACACTGATTGTAACACATGCTCCATCTTTTTGAGAGAGCAAGATTTGCTGAGGAGCAAATGGATGTAAACGACATTAAAGCTTAAACTTAAACAAAAAGAGTGGATGGTTTGGATTTTGTTAGAGGAAATTCCTGAACATAAATCTAAATTCTGTTCAAGTATCATGATTCTGGACTGTTCTGTCACTCACTGGACTCCCCACCAATCAATCAACCATGCTCACCTGTGCCTACCTAACCAGCTCCACCTAGACTCTCCAGGATTTTAAGCTCCTTCACAA
This sequence comes from Fundulus heteroclitus, assembly GCF_011125445.2. Taxonomy (NCBI): domain Eukaryota; kingdom Metazoa; phylum Chordata; class Actinopteri; order Cyprinodontiformes; family Fundulidae; genus Fundulus; species Fundulus heteroclitus. The sequence goes on from NC_046382.1 coordinate 33,955,618, forward strand.
CTCACCATAGTTGTCAGATTCTCTCAAGCTCCATGTGGAAAAACACTAGCCCTCTATATTCAAGTCAGGTCTAGCCAAGCAAGAATTATCGCAAACTTTCTTTCTGCCTTCTGGACGCCTGCTCTTTGCCTGTTCCCTGCCTGGATTCTACTTTTGCCTGCCGGACTTAAATTAAACAATGGTGTGTGTGTGTGTGTGTGTGTGTGTGTGTGTGTGTGTGTGTGTGTGTGTGTGTGTGTGTGTGTGTGTGTGTGTGTATGTATATGTGACCAGAGATAGGATCCCGAGAACCTGGAACTGGACCTGCAGCTCACAAACCATCTCACGGTTCCTTCTGGATTCACCCCTACAGGTTGGTCCATCCAAAACCAAATAAGATTCTGCCGTTCTGCCATTACACAACCTCTGACCCTCGCTCTCTGTTCCAGTTCTGTGGTGTTCCTGCAATCCAGTGCCCTGAGCAGCCATTTGCCTGGGTTCTAAATAAAGACCATTAATCGTTTCTTTTGGTGTGTCGGCTGAGTATTTTGGGTCCAAAGTTTCCTTGCCTGTTACATAAAGAGCTGACTCTGCAGTACTTTAGCTAGAACAAGAGACAACTGGTGATTTTTATTTTTTTCACAAAAGTAAAATGAAGAAACTTTAAGTTCTGTTTTTATTTCCTTCAGTCTTATAACAAATTCAGTGCAGTGAATTATTAGTATTTTTTAACTATTACAGATTTTTCTTTTTAGAACACTTGCATGTTTTACGTTATTAAACAAATGTTAATATCAGACAAAAATAACAGGAGTTAATGATACCTGTTTAACTTGAATATTTTCATTTTTATCTGAATATGTCATTCAATAATAGTGCAATACTCATTCACACAAACGGTAAACAAGATAGGCACATAGAACAAACTCATCAATTAGTCATGCTCAAAGCGTGTACACCTGAGTCACAGGTAAGGTTCAGACATAGATTTATTTTTCCATTGCTGCCAGCTACAATGAAACATATCAAACTCCACAGACTTAATTTTTTTTTTTATTCTTTCAAGTCCTATAAATGTAGTTACATAAATTAAGAAAATTAATGATTTTAAAACACAAATCCATTTGAACTGTCAAATATACAAGCATACCAAAAATACCCTTTTAGTTTAAAGGTTAATGTGTCAGTACATAGTAAAACAAGCTTCTGTTTTCCTAGTTCTAAAATTAATTAAATCTGTACAAAAAACACAGAAACAGATTCTGCACTTTTTTTTAACTACTGTCACGAGAAAGGAGTGATATCTCTGGAGGAACCAAATGCTGCAGAGTGGAGGGGTAGGTAGAGCAAAAAATAAAGATGTTTATGATGCAAAAAAAAAAGCAAAGCAAAGTCCAATACTCCAACCAAGGAGCATGAAACTAAAGCTAAAAACAAACTAAGAACATGGGGGGGTGCAGAATTACACAGAGCCGCTCCATGATTCTGGTGCCTATCTACAGAGGTAGAGGCGGGGTACACCCTGGACTGGTTGCTAGTCCACAGAAAGGGCAAGCTTGTCCAAAACGAAACAGGAACCCACAAATTCTATAGTTTTTATTTTATTTTTGCCTACCTGATAAGTTAATTCTCAGAACCTTTAGAACTAACTTTAGATTTGCTTGTTTTTCACTACTGATTTAGCGTGTAATTAGTCGTGTTCCCATCAAGTTTTTTTATGCCTGAGCCAGCATTAATTAGTAAATTCCACTCACCTATATTGTAGGCAATTTCCATTTATTCCCTGTTGTATTTAAGTTCCAGGTTTATGTTCCTTAATTGTCAAGTTGTCTGTTTTCCATCCCTGTTCCTAAGTTTGGTGTGATTCAGAGAGTTGGTTGCATTAAAATATTATTGTCTCCAGTATGTGCCTGACAATGCCGATTGCCACTTCGGTCCTTCACCACAAACCATGATACCCGCCTGTTGAATCATGACTTAACAGTGATTATCCAGAATTTTTGAAAAGTATTTTGATTTTCCTAGCCAGGGCCTGATTCCCACCAGACCTGTAGAATCAAGAAATCACATAAATTGTACCTATTTGACAACGTGAAGTAAGCTAAAAATAGAACAAAATTGAAAACTCAAGGGCAGAGAAGAAAAAAAATCATTGACATCTATCAGTCTGTCATTTTGTAAACAGTTACTAAATCATTTGTAAGATTTTGGACTACAAACTTAAGAGAGAGCCCTTTTCACCAAATGAAGAGTGACAGTGGAGAACCCTCCTGGGAGTGACCAGCCTGCCAAAATTACCTACTTATCCAGGAGGTCATAATGGATCACAGAACATCCAAAATTCTGCAGGCTTTACTTTTTACGGTCCAGGTCAGTGGTCAGTTCCAAGGCAAAAACCCCTTTTGACCAAAAAAACACAAAAATATGTCCCACATTTACCAAAAGAATCTTCTGATGATTCCTAAGACCTTTGGGGAATTTTTCTATGGACTGATGTGACAAAGGTTTAATGTTTTGACAAGTATGCATCCCATTTCAGATGGCATAAAACTAACAGAGGATTTAAAAATAGATATTTATACCTACAGTCAAACTTGCTGAAAATAGTGTGATGGTCTGGGGCTGTTTGCCGCTTTAAGACGATTTGCATGAATTCTGCTCTCAAACATAAAATCCTATCGAGAATGTCTGGCAATGCGTCTGTGAATTCAAACTTCAGTGCTCTTAGGAGATACAGCAGGGCAATGAGTTGAAGCCCACCACTGAATGGATCAAGAGAACACATTTAATTGGAATGGCTTTCTCAAAGTCTGGACTTGAATGATGTCCAATCGCATAACCTTAAACGGGCCGTTCCTGCTAGAGAACCTCTGTCTCCTTACACTGAACTTGAGGGATATTCTAGTCTTAGTCCATGGGGTTTCCTATGATTTCATCCCCTTTACTGCTGCAGCAGCTGCAACCTGCTGTAAAGGCTTTCAATGAGGTTTAGGAGTGTGACAACAATCTGCTCACATTCTCCAGATCAATTCATACCAAAGGGTTGAGGTCTGTGCCCAGCAATCAGGTTTTATCCATACTAAACATGCTAATCCATGTCTTTATGGACCTTACTTTGTGCACTGTTTAACAGTCATGTTGAAAAAGGAAGGGTCCATCCCCAAACAAAGTCAGGAGCATCAAATTAGCACCGAAAGATCATCAAACAGCCCTGCGTGACACAGTGCAGTCAGGTAATTACAGTGTTCCTGGCAAGTGCTTAACCCAGGCTCATCCATCGGATTATCAGACAGAGAAGCATGATTCATCACAAATGTTGTCTGCATGCAAATGCTCAAAATTAAACAGATGCGACCATGAAACTGACCAAAACACCTGAATTCAGTGATTTAAAGTGATAACTCAGTACCTTCGGCTACATAATGTATTTCTATACAGGGTATAGATACTTCTTATCAGTTCTCTGACAAATCGCATAAGTGTTCATTGATTTAGTGAAAAGAGTTGAAAAGGAGGGAAGCGGACGATTGAAACAAAATGAACATGTGATCGGGGAGACAATGTACCACAAGCCGAGCGTCTCACTATATACTACAGTAGTGCAGCCATACTCTGTCTGCTGTGGTGTCGTGACTCATCTTTCCCATGTCCCCCTTGTAGGTCTAAGGATGTGGTTGACTAAAGCGTCTGATAATTCAGTGACAACACCAAAACAACTCTAACTGCTGCTGCTCTTCCCATCAAGGCAACACTACTGAAATAAACAATGCAGATGGCTTGTATTTTAGTTGTGAAAAGAAAACCAGGCTACAAGGCTAGATTAAATTGTTCATAAAAACTGTCAAAGATTAACCATGGATATAGTCAATTAAATACGAACATTTCCTGCTGGTTTTGCAGTGTTTTTCTATTTATTAGGCTGCTTAGTCACTTCAGTCAAATCCAAAAAAGTACTGGTCAGCATTTCCTCAGATGTCTAGATTAGACCATTTAAGGAAGAGAAAGCTCAATCACTATAGTCGTGACTAAACTTAAACGTATACTAAACTATGACACATTTTATGACAATGTGTTCATCCATTGGGGGAGTTGGAGTTTACCAATACTGATAACATCAGGGAAAGAAAAAAACAGGCATAGAAAACTAAGCAATATTTTAACTTACGATTTGTAAGAACCTCCTGTTTTCATTGTGTTCTAAAAATGCCTCAAATTTGAATGATCTGTATTTTGGGTGAGCTTCGGCTATCTAAGCTTCAGAAATACGTTTAGTTTGTGGTGGATCTTGGTAGAGTCATGACTGAAAGTCATCTACTGCAAGGCCATAGGGAAGAAAGCTGTGATGTTAATCCTCACATTAGTCATACTGCTAGCACATTTAGATTTCAGTTATTTTAACCAGGAACTTTGAAATGACACAAGTATTTCTCAAAATATAATAACTAATGTTGATGAATAAACAAAACAAGAATCTGCCAGTTTTTATCAATATTTTTACAAAAAAAAAAAAAATCAAAATTTTCTGTACCCTTCTTAACGATCCAAGAAAAGATTTTGTAATCACTTTCCAGCTGTCAACACCTTTATCAATCAACACAAGCATTTAGTATGTTTCCACCAGTATTTTGCCAACATTGTATTGACAATATTAATCAAGTTAAATTTATATTTGGGGATTAAACTCCAAGCCTTGAAGGTTGGAAGGTCTCTGGTCCCCATCACCCTAATCTTACGCTCCTTCCCATGATCCTCAATCAGATTCAAGACTCTGGCTTTGGCACTCTAAAAAGAAGTACAATGCCATGATACCTGTTTTAGTATCATGGCATTATTTTAAACCAGACTGACATTTGTCAGATACAGCACATTACAAAAGTTTTCATACATTTTTCATATTTTTTCACATCACAAATTATGTATTTTGTTGAGATTTAACGTGATGGACCCACTCAACGTGGTGCTCAATTGTGACATGGAAGTGGAAATGCAACATAAATTAATCTTTCCATCTGTCAAATCACATGATTTATGACCGTGACCTATGATTTATAACCGTGTGACCTATGGCCACACACACATCATGTATTTTTTGTGTTCTTAGCTGAATGGACTATGGTTAACTGTATGATCAATGGAACGCACTAGCGGGCGCTCACCCACCTGGAGACCACCGGGAGCACTGTGAGACTCATGTTCTTTGACTTCTCCAGCGCTTTCATCGCCATCAGACCGGTGCTGCTGAGAGAGAAGCTGGAGGACGCTGGAGTGGACAAACATCTGGCTGACTGGACCATGGACTACCTCACTGACCGCCCTCGGTACGTGCGGCTGCACGGCTGTCAGTCAGAGGTGGCACTCTGCAGCACCGGGGCCCCCCAGGGCACCGTTCTGTCTCCATTTCTTTTCACCATCTACACCTCGGACTTCACCTACAACACGGACAGCTGCCACCTTCAGAAGTTCTCTGATGACTCGGCCATTGTGGGCTGTGTATCTGAGGTGAACGAGCTGGAGTACCGGTCGGTCATCATGGACTTTGTGGACTGGTGTGAGAAGAACCATCTGTGTGTAAACACCAGTAAGACCAAGGAGATGGTGATCGACTTCAGGAGAAGACCCCCACCTCACTCACCTGTGAACATCCAGGGGCAGGACATAGAAACTGTGGAGAGTTTCAAATACCTGGGTGTTCACGTCAACAATAAGCTGGACTGGACACATAACACCGACGCTCTGTGTAAGAAGGGCCAGAGCCGCCTCCACCTCCTGAGGAGGCTGAGGTCCTTTGGAGTGAGCAGGCCCCTGCTTAAGACTTTTTATGACTCTGTGGTGGCCTCAGCTCTCCTCTATGCTGTCGTCTGCTGGGCTCCTGGCAGCACAGAGCGGGACAGAAAGAGACTGAACAAGCTGGTGAGGAAGGCCACTTCTGTCCTGGGCTGCACTCTGGACTCAGTGGACGAAGTGGCTGAGAGGAGGGTGTTGTCCAAGCTCACATCCATCATGGACAACACCTTCCACCCCCTGAACCAGACTGTAGAGGAGCTGAGTAGCTCCTTTAGTGACAGGCTTAGACATCCTGTTTGTAAAAAGGAGCACTACCGCAGATCATTCATCCCTGCTGCTATCAGATTATACAATGCTGCACTATAACTGTAATAACCGTGCAATAACTAGAGTGCAATTACTATCTAATACCCTGTGCAATAACCTGTGCAATACCCTATGCAATAATCCTGTTAAATACGAGACTCCAGCTGTATAGTTATCTCACTACCTCACTGTTGTTCCATACCTGTTACCACCTTAATGCACAATTTGTATTTCTATTTGTATATAAGCCACCCTGAATTTACATAGTCATCTCAAATCTCTGCTTTATTTCCTTTGTATTTTTATATTTTACTTTTTATTTTATTTTTTTCTTTGATACACTGTATATATGTGTGGACCCACTGTCTATACCTTACGCACCTTTTCCTCCTTTTGGCACCGTCTTTTGATCACTAAGCCGATGTGTGACAAGTGAATTTATCCAGTGTGAGATCAATAAAGCTTATCTTATCTTATCTTGTTGTGGTGGATCACTTCACTAAATATGCACAAGCATATGCGGACAAAGATAAATCTGGGAAAACTGCAACCAGGAAACTGTTTGATGACTTTTCATACGATTTGGATTCCCCAAAAGATAAAATCAAACAAAGTATTTGAATGTTTGTAATTTTCTGCAGAGCAGAAAAAAACAACAAAAAAAATGTGTTAAGGGATTAGAACGATACGGGACACTAAGGAAATCTAAATGAGCGTCTTGAAGTTGCTGTGGTTCCAAGCTCTCTATGTGAAATATAAAGAACTTGAAAACAAACAGCGGAAACAACGTTTCTTTAGATTTCACCTCAAAGACATGCTCGTAAACAGTGAGTATATCTCAACATGGTGTCTACTTTACGTTTCATCTGCTGGAGTGGAGTTCTCCTTTCATAATAATGCAATACTGACCTATATCACACAGGCATAAGGGAATATGAGGATAGGCATGGGAATTTAAATACAGATCGAATCTCAGTATGTATACTGGACTGAAATTTTCAAAAGACTTGTCAGATTTTTGGCAAAGATTGGACTGATGGTTGGACGCTCTAATGATATTTTTGGCAGGACTGATAACGGCATTTATATGGATGTTTGACAGTTTTAAACCAGGCTTGATGTGCCTATGAAATCTCATATATTACTTCCAAAATATGTAAAGAGTGTTAGTCAGTGTGATACTCGCATTTTATCAGAGAAAATGGTCAAAGATTTCTCAGTCAGTGTTGACCCAACCCCAGGTGTGACACATGTTGACTACAAGTGCACATAAACAAGAGCCGCCTTGTTGAGTGGGTTTCATTTGCTACCCACAATTATGATCTGTCATTTGTAGCATGAGGAGCAAGGGACAAGTTAGAACAATTTGTGAAAATGTTGTTTTTGTGCCTGTTGAAGGGGCTCTAAGTACCTTTGATCCATACACCAGATGTATTCATAGAAAATTGCTGGTTTATTAGAATGATGAAAAAGAAATGTAAAAGTCTGGAAAATGTGGGTTGATCATATTCAATACGGTCATCCCATTTTTGACCAATATTCTGGCATTCATTGGTATGTTTACCTGATAAAATGAAACCCTAGTTATGTCTAATACTATGCTGTATGTGACTTATGATCTTCATGTTAATGTTGATCCTACATAACTATCATTAATCATGTTAATTATTATTTTTTTATTGACATGGCTCCTAATTTGGCTCTAGTCCAGGGATCCACAGTCTCCTTTACATTAAAGCCTTTACTGGCTGCCAGTTAGCAGGAAGCAGCGGAAAGTAGCCCTACATCCATGGATTCTCCTGATCCTCTGAGCTTCGACCCTCTTCCACCCCATCTCCTGTTTCGCGCTCGCAGACTCCACCTGCCTTCCTTATCTCCTCTGGCCCCCACCACCAGCGTCGGGACCCAGAGAGGAAGACTTCACTAATTGTAATCTTAAAATGAACATCCAACATTCACAGCTTTCACATCCTCTGCCAGGGTCTGAGTGCCAAAGAACTTTCTGATTTATGTCAATAAATCATTTTAATTTCCTCTTCTGTCTGTGTGAGTCTTTCCAGATTGAACTCCAATAACATCTCAGGTCCAGCGAATTACAGGCAGTAAAAAAAAAAAAAACACACACACACACACAAAATTTACCAAAAAGAAGTAATAAGTTAGTTGAATGTGTGGTTTCCTGTGACTCTCATTAGAATGCTGCACTGGTTCCCACAGGCAGTGTTCCTTTTTTTGAACATCCCTCTGTACAGCTTGCCATGTAATCTCAAAAGTGAATGGTGTTGACACTCGCTCTCATACACGATGACTGTACTACATGTCTGACTGCAGCATCAGAGGGTCACACTCATGATGATTGTTGGATTAGTTTTAAGGCATATGTTAAAATATTTACACGAACATCTTATTGTAAAGTTGTCATGTGTCCAGTTTTCTCTGTAACTATGGCTCATCTGAACATCTAAAGAAGAGGCAAGTACAGCCACATATCTGAGGGATGATTCAGAGTAACCATAATGAGTGTGAGATGCATTCTGGAGGTCTATATCATTTCCAAGAAGGAACTTGAGCCACACATATCACTCGCAGCTTCTGCTTAGCTGCAGGTTTACACAGTGGCTGATAACAGGTGTCCGTGTGAAGACATTGACTTCCAAAAATGGTTGAAACTACCAAGAACTGTGCTGGGTTTACAGTCATTTCACTGTTTTTGGCTGTTCTCAGAAATATATTTGCACAAACATCCCAGTTGCCTCTGTTTTGACATACCATAAGTCATGAATTGAATTCTGTTGTAAAATTAGAACAATTCACAGTCGTATTGAAAAATATTCACTTCCTCATTTGGGTTCCATTTCTGGGAAATCAGGGCATCTCTGAAGGTACTGTAAGGCATCAGAAACATGTTTTTGTCACTTGAGTGCCAGTAATCTTTCCTGTTTGTTTCCTCGTGATAGTTTTTAAAATCTTTCTGATTTTGTTTCTTGTAAATTGAAGACATACCATCACTTCTTATGCTAGGGTATGAATCAAGCTCTTTAAACTGGTGGTTCTACCAAGTGCCAAAGCTACTATCTGACTATCAACAGTGGCCATGGAGTGCAAAATATAAAAAAAAGGAATAAAAACATGTCAGGACACTCATTTCAGAAAACATAAAAACAAAACAGGAAACCAACTTTTAGACACGTGATTATTAATAATGCAGCTTTTTGGCAAAAAGGAAATACTATAGAAACTACACAACAGAAAACTGTTTAGACAGAACAGCAATCAGGAAAAAAATATATATATATATAGATATATATATATGTTTATTTATATATATATATATATATATAGATATATATATATGTTTATTTATATATATATATATATATATATATATATATATATATATATATATATAGATAGATAGATAGATAGATAGATAGATAGCTATTTATATATATATATATATATATATATATATATATATATATATATATATATATATATATATATATTTATATATATATAGGATTCAGGTCTGGGGAACAGGTGAACCACAGCATCAATGTCTTCGTCTTACAGGAACTGCTGACACACTCCAGCCACATGAGGTCTAGCATTGTCTTACATTAGGAGGAACCCAGGGCCAACCACACCAGCATGTGGTCTCACTGTGGGTCTGAGGATCTCATCTCTGTACCTCATGGCAGTCAGACTACCTCTGGTGATGTACTGGCCTGTCTCCTGGTAGAGCCTCCATGCTCTGGACACTACGCTGACAGACAGCAAACCTTCTTCTCACAGCTGGCATTGATGTGCCATCATGGATGAGCTGCACTACCTGAGCCACTGGGTGGGTTGTAGACTCTGTCTCATGCTACCACTAGAGTGAAAACCCAGCCAGGCAGCATTTAGTAGGGACCAAACCATCAGGCAGAAAGCAGAGGAACTGAGAAGTGGTCTGTGGTCACCACCTGCAGAACCTCTCATTTATTGGGGGGTCTTGCTAACTGCCTCTAGTTTCCACCTGGTGCCTATTCCATCTATTTTACGCCTGGGGCAGTTTGCTGAGATGGTATAGTAATGTTAGCATGTTTACTCTCTATTTTGATGTGGCTAATTGATAATTCTCCTTTTGAGATGTCGCTGCAGTTTAATTTATTTAAATGTCCAGAAAAGACTGTTCTGGTGTCATAAACTTATTGCTTGTGGCAATCCTACTCAAACTTACTCATTATGGTACTGTGAGCAAAATAGTAGTGGATAAAAGGGTTTATATTTTCAGTGGAAAACTCAGATTTAGTAAAAAAGAAAAGATATTTGCATGTACAAACGGCTATATCGATTTTCTTGTTTTTCCAAACGGTGCACAAGTAAGTAGGCAGTTTTGTTACAAACTGCCAACCTAAAAGTCAGCCACATGGGGCACTGCTGATGAGATGTCAGACAGCCTGTTATGGCCACAGTTGGCTGGTAGAACAGGGTAACATAAAATTAAAGAGTCTAGTTGTAAAATTGATTAAAGGTTTATTTATAAAAAAAAAATAAGAAAAAGAGACAACGTCTTACACGCTGTTAAACCGGATGAAAACAAACAAAAGGGAATTAAACAAAACCCAACAAGACGACACAAACAGGGAGAAGCACTAAACTCAACATTTTCCAGTATACAAAACAATACCCTAACCAAAACTAATAATTAATTTGAGCTTTTCAAATTTAACAAGCTGAAAACTAGCAAGTAGACAGTTGGAGCATTCACAAGGTTCTCAACCCAATAGTGATTCACAAACTGCTCAAACAGCACATGGGAGCAAATAGTGTTGACTGTTCAAATTCAGCTCCATTGAATGCCTTCAGAGTCTTTTAAAGGGCTGAGGAAGGTCTTGATTGGTCCATGGCTTCTGGAAATGGTCCACACAGGAGTGCTGCCACAGTCATTTATGCATGGTTAAGGTAGAGATCGACAGCCGTAACACAGCCAAAGATCAATAGGTTTTGGAAGTTGAGTGTCTTCAGAGACTAATACAATCCAGTAGTCATTCTTAAAAGGTAATATCTGGATCCTTACTCTCACAACAAGTATCAGATCCCAATGGAATACTTGTTGGAGCTGAAAAATCCCCTACTTCTTTTAAGTATTAAAAGTACTTCTTTTAATACTTTGTGTATTGCACTTTACTTTGTGCAATACACAAAGTACTTTGTGCAATACACATCCTGCAATGGATAAAAGGGTTTTGTTGTTATAAAAACAAAGGATTTATAAAACAAATTTACACTGCCAAATCCTGCTTAATCTAGCTCCTGCCCAAACCTTTAAAAAGGCTTGGTTAATCTGGAAGGACGCATGAAGTCTTTGTCTTTCTGTCTAATAATATGGTTTATTGGAGATGAATTAAGGTTGATAATCTTCAAATAACAAAGAGTAGATTAATTTTTTTAATGATTTTCAATTTTAATGGCAAGTTAATTGAATTGCCTACCCTTACAAATCATGTACAGAAAATATGAGAATAAATAGGATTTTCACATTACTATTAAGCACAATTAATTCTTCAAAATTTAGGCCTTTACATTAAACACAAACTTTAAAATGTTTAGTTTCCATCAAATAGTCCATAATTAACATTGTTATATCCTATAATCATAGCAAATTTTACCTCTTGTTTTTTGTACAAGCGGCATCTTCCACGTTGATCAGTGACGTCCGTTGTTCATCTCTGATTGTGTCTGAGGCTTTGGCTGAGAGAGTCACACTGACTGATCCAACTTGAACTGGATTACTCTACACTTAACAACAACTAAAAAAGGATTTTCTAAGCTTTTTTGGCATTGCAACCATTTTACACTGAGTTTAGCATGAAAACTACAATATTACAACTAGTCAAATGAGAAGTCGGTTATGTTACACTGTATACAGATGCTTTAAAACATAATTTGGGATTTGTGAACCTTTTACTTTATTTCTAAAACAAACTAAAACCTAACAGTCTTAATTTAATTCAGTGGTATTATTGATGCAGTCTCACTATGAATGTAACACTACCATCCCCCCCCCCCCCCGTATTTACATTAGTTTTAAGAGAAATTGAGGCAACAAATTGCTGATACACACTATATCAGGTTTATACAATTGTTTTTTTTTTTTTTTTTACCAATTACCCATCATCAGCTTACTGTGTTTGAGATAATTTCTTGCATTTAAATAAAGTTAAAATTAAATATTTACATCCACTTCATATAAAACAAGATAAACAAACAAACCAAGAACTTTTTTCTGTCTCAATGTTGCCTGACATTAAATAAGACTAAACCTTTCATCCTATAGGTCAGTTAGGATAACCAAACTCATTTCCATTTGCTAAATGGCAGTACAATATAAGCATTTTTAAGTTTAAGAAAATCTCACATTTCAGGAAAAAAAATGATGTGTCTTGTTATAAGGTCTGTGTAAATGTCAGGTTTTGACTGTTCAAATACATTAAAAGTAATTCATTTAGATGGCGACCATTCTCCTGCATTTGGAGTGACAGTCATTTTATTTTCCCTTACAGCTACTTTTTGTGCAATATTAGCGGCAACAAAAGACACTATTATGCAACACAAAGCAACTTCATCTGCTGAAAATAAAAAAAAAACAAGTTTACAATTCAAAGAGATGAAACATAACCCCTCAAACCAAAACTCTATACAGTATGGCTGGATTAAATAAACAGTAAAACAAAAACAAAAAAATCCCATCTGGGATGTTGCTCAAGCCTTTTGAATGTTCACTTTAGTCTGGAGTTGCTCTGTCTGAAATATCCACCTCTAGTTGCCTGAGGTGATCGATACAGTAGGTTTGATACATTTGTTTTTGAAGATGTGAAATCCTTTGATTCAGAAACCTGTGGTTGAGTTTCTGCAAGAGTACTTTGTTTTTTTCCCTCCTCCTTAGTGGGATTTAAAAGTCTTTTACCAGCCTCACAGAGATTAAACGTGTTTTTCTGGCACCTTGTTTTACAGTAAAGTGGTTGATGCAATGTAAGAGTGATGTAATGACACCCATGGCACCACAGGGGGAGAAGAAAACTGGCATCATTTACAGACATTTCAAACAAAAAAACAACAAAAAAAATAAGCTGGATTGTTTTAAAAGATACTTTTAAACAGGATTACAGAGTCTAAAAAAAGTCATTCTGTTCTTAAAGTCAAAGGATATAATGGACTTCTTCTCTCTTGGTGAAGTGTGAAAAGACAGAATCTAGCTATGCGTCACTGAATGACATGTTTACCCTCCTAACTGCCAGCGATTATATGTTGTGAGAAATAAACCTGTCATCAGTCCTCAGGGCATGAGAGCCGTGTTGGCAGATCCACTAATTTGCTGAGCCTGGACTCAAAACAACCTATCGCTTACAAATGTTAAAAAGTGTATGTTTCATGGTTTCTCAAAAAAAACCTGACAACATGCATTTTTGCACGTCCTAAAATTCACGGGGGTTTAGTCACATTTCCTGAAAAGAAATCGCCCAGCATATGTTGCACAAAAGAGGGGTTCCATGATGCATGACTATAGGGAACCAACCCTGAAACTGAGAGGGCTGTTGAATCATATCATCAAAAAAGACTGAACTAAGCTAGTATATGAACTCCCAGCCATCAAGCAGAAGATAGCACTTCTGCTGTGCACTCCTTTTCTAAAGTATGGTTGTTGAAAACAAAACAGCTGAGTAACAATTGACCAATATGAGCTCCTTTAAACCTGAACCAGAAGTTCACTGTGATGTCACAACTTAGCTATTAGAACTACTTTATACGTACTGTTAAGCTTGAAATTAGTCCTACTTCTATCAGATTTAGTTGTAAAACTCTTTTCATTCAGCCCAGATTTTAGAGCAGGGGTCACCAACCTTTTCGAATCTGAGAGCTACTTCATGGGTACTGTGTCACACGAAGGGCTACCTTTGAACTAGAAGAGTCAGCGCTCACCAATAAACATATTTGCAATGCTTTTTTTTTTTTTTTCAATTTTTAAATGTATATAAATTCAAGTGTGATTACAAAAGCAGAGCAACAGACTAAAATAACATTTTAGATGCAGCTCACTGGAGGGTTTTGCTAGTTTTAGAACAGGCTTGAGGGCACCACATGTGGTCCTTGGGGGCTACCTCGTACTCGCGGGCACCATGTTGGTGAGCCCTGATTTAGAGTTTCTGCGAAGAAAAGGTACAAGCATGTAAGATAAAACAACATAAAATTAGTATGAGTGTTGAAATAAAATTGCAAATTTTTAACCCTCTCAGATATTCAAAGTGGAAATCCTTTTTTAGATTTGCAATTCTCAAACCCTTTCCAAAAATAATGACAAGCTTTTAGTTTGTTTCCTTTGGTGTTTTGATGGTTGGTCTTTGGGGATGAGATCCAAATATCTGAGATTTGGAGACCTCTATCTCTTCTTCCTCCTCATAAACAGGATTACAAATTATGTCGAGAGGACAACCACATGTGCAGGGTACATCGAAATCTGTTTGCATATTTAAGTATCACTGCGTCAAGAAATCATGTCGTGCTCTGTGGTTGGATTCATGCATACGCGCCGTTTCATATAACTGGATTGGTTTTCTTGATTTTTTTTCTTTAGAAGGAACCATTAAAGTAGTGGTCAGAGTTTATTGGGAGGTGAATGGAGCTGAATACATGACACATCTGGGAGAAAATCTTTCACAGGCTGAAAAAAACCTTGGGGCTGGAGGTTCACCTTCAGACAAGAGAGCAGCCCTAAACAGACAGTTCACATGTTAGAATGGCACAGTCAAAGTCCACAACTCATCCCATTTGAGAGTTTGTGGCAAGGCTTGGGAAGTTCTGTCTACATATGTTCACCACCAATGCCTTGACAACTTAACTGTCAACCCAGTAGGAAGCTTTGGATTTTAAAAAAGTGATATTTATTCATTGGACTTTTGCAGAAATAAATCTTTAACATTCAGTCGCACTGCATGGTTAAGACACACCTAGGAGAGAGAAATGTTAGAGGAGGGCATTGCAGGTGTAACTAATGTAGTTAGTAATAGGTACAGCTCAGTAATTTCCTGGAAAGAAATGTGAAGGATGCTGATTTTGAGAGTAAAAATCAGACATAGGAAAAACATTAGGTCAAATTAGTCTGGTATTAGGACTGTGTGCTATAAAAATCCCTTGCATTTATTAAATAATAGCCATGTTGACATTATGTCCAGCACAAGTGTTAATTATTAGACAGAGTAAAAAAAAAACTACAAAGATTTCAATGTAAATCTTGAACTGTTTAAAAATGACCAAACTATCTTAAGTATATCTATATCTCTATTTACTGATTCAGTTGTCAACCAAAAACATATTTTTATTGAAACAATAAATGCACACCACAGTTTTCAGAACTGTCAAATTTTGAAGATCATGTCACCCTCAACTTCCACTTCCATAAGTACTACATTGTGTTGATCCATCACATGAATCCGAATAACTTCTACTTTGGAGTTTGTATTTCTAGTATGACAAAAACAGGGAGACATTCCAGATATATATATACACTTTTCCAAACTTGTGCACATCTTACTTCAGAAAATATTTAATTAAATTTATCATGAAAATATTTTCTATACTGTAAAACAGCTTCAAAATATTAAACTTTTAAATCTTATGTAAGATGACTAACAGAAAGGTCTTGGTAAACAACGTAAACAGGAATTTCTATGAATAAAAAAGTGTGACTTCCACACATTTAAAATGCAGCTTTAGCGAAAATTCAGACTGAAGAAACACTATTGCCTACCTCCATCAATCAGGGACTCATCCGCCTCCAACGCAAGCCAATCAGCTTTGAACTGCTCCTCAAAGCCAATCAGCATCCTGGGTTCATCTTAAAAAGAACTCCACATCCTCATCTCGGCCTTGTCCTCAGCGAGCAAGCGGTGGCTGCGCGTGTCCGGTTTGGACTCTGTCGACCGGTTTCCACCCACCTCCATCCCCTTCTCCACCATCGTACCAAGCTTCGCCTGGCTTTCCTACGGTGCTCCTTCAACCTCGTTCCTATCAGAGTGTAATTCCTGCTGGACTCTCATGGAATTCCCAGCCACTCCTTAAAACGGTCCGGCAGAAGACCGCCATGCTGAGCCTGGTTCTGCCAGAGGTTTCTTCCCAAGGGGGAGTTTTTCTCTCCACAGTCGCTTCATGCTTGCTCATCATGGACAGTTCATGCAAACCTGTGTTTATCAAGTTGGACATCTAGCTCAAACAGATCATCATATGGACTGAACAAACTTTGCTTATCTCCACTCCACCACCAGTTTCAGACCCGGGGGGAAATATCCCTATTCTCATACGCCTGCTAATGCATATTCAAGTATAATTCAGCGTGAATTTTTCCTGCCGAGGTCTGAGCGCCAAACTCTTAAAATATTGTATCAATAAAATTCTTCTAATTGCCTTTTCTTTCTGTGTGAGTTTTTCAGATTGAAATGATTAAAGTTGTGTTAATTTCCTCACTCACACTTCACTGATAAGGAGACTTTGGATGAACCTAAATTCTTATGTTCAGCATTTCCTCTATTAGAGGAGCAGGCTTAAGTGGGATGTTACGACTGTAAACAGGAAGTTAAGTTGAGCATGAGAGGCAGCACAGGAAGTGTATAGCAGACAGTTTATCATTTCCAATAACTCACGTCAGATGGCTACCTTTTATGGTAAGTTACAGGTTTACAGAAGCAAGTTATCACACACTTAAAGGTGGTACAGCTTACACTTCTGTTTACATGTGACTTTTGACTTTGTAAATACCTCTAACGCACATCTGTTTGCATATTTAACACATCCAAATATGACCAAAAGAATATGTTGACCTGTTTGCAAAATTGCACAAAAATGTTAAAATATTAACAACCCAGTCAGCAGATATCATGTCACATGTGACCTGTCATTTGTATGTTTTATCCCATTGCACTGCATACAGTATGTCTACTCAAGAAAAGCTGTGAATAAAGTGTTACTTTTTAAATGCGGGTACATCATTGCTTACTGAAATAATATATTAATTATCAACATTATTTCATTCTATATTTTCTGACTTTTTCATAACATGTTTTTTTAAGGCTTGCCCTTTTTGATGAAGCCGACTTGGCTCACCGCCCAGGGCATTATTCCATCTGGAGGTGGCATGAACACTTGAAAACAAATTTTAAAAAGCATGATGCTAGTTTTTGCCCAAATGAGTGGAGGTGTCAAAAGTATACAATTATTAATCAGGTAAAAGTATAGGTACTAAAGTTT
The DNA here is from genome assembly GCF_011125445.2 of Fundulus heteroclitus. Taxonomy (NCBI): domain Eukaryota; kingdom Metazoa; phylum Chordata; class Actinopteri; order Cyprinodontiformes; family Fundulidae; genus Fundulus; species Fundulus heteroclitus. The sequence continues at coordinate 33,972,970 of NC_046382.1, forward strand.
AAAAACCTTTCTGCAGAAGTTGAACTATCAGCTCAAGCTTTTTACCTGAATAAAAGTTTTAAAACTGCCTAAAGTATAGAAATAAAAGTACTGTAAGAAAAATGATGTCATTAAGGACACGCTTAGGCCTCACCACAGGGTCTATAATGCACTACCCCGCCCTCCCAAAAAGATTTTTTCTGGTTTAATATTAAATGACACTACAGATTACTGGAGCTGCTGTTACTGAGAAGATAACAGATGACTCAGAAAAACTGTGGATGTCAAAGAAGTGACATACTTTGATTGGACAAAATGAACTGATTAATGAAAATGGGTAAGCTTGGTCACTTTCCAGGATATGCTGAGACAGTAGTCAGTAAGCAGTAATCTTTAACAATTGGTATTTCCGCCTGGTTCTAAAGGCCATAATGACTATAATTTTATGTTAAGATGTTAATATTGCGAAATTTGGGATGTACTGTTCTGTTTCCCCCATACATATGTCCTTTGAAATAGTCTCATTACTTCAATTTTATTCCAGCTTGTTTTCCCTTCTTGCTTGTCAATAAAAAAAAAAAATACTCAGATAAATAGTGCTACCCGAACAGAGTGATTTTGATTGTGGTTGGAGGAAGTAATGCACCAAGTTGTTTGCCAAATGCCCAAACAAAAACTTAAGAAGAAGAACAAAATTTAGAATAAGAACATTGATTTTTTAGGATTGTTTTGTTACTTTCCTTTTTTAATTTTTTCATTAACTGCCAGGATTAATTATTGATTTTGACAACACTGTCTACTGTATACAGAGAACTATACAAGGGTAAGTGTTATAAGGGGGTATGCACTCATTTCATGTCCAGTTTTGTTATCTTACATCTGTTGCCCTCATCAATTCCTGCAGCTATGCTTGGATGTTCATTTACATCCCAATAATAAGTAAAAGGTTATTGATAATATAATATGCCTATAAAGTTTGACTTTTTGCACCAATGCTTACCAGGCATCAGATTTTCTGCTCCATGAAACCCATGTTGATGCTCAGTATTGCACCTATATGGACGTTTAATATATTTGTATTGTACTACATAATTCATTTTCAATGGACATATATGTGGATGAAACAGCCAATCCCATTTTTTTTCAATATTAACATCACTCTATACAATTATAGTAATGGGGGATTAGTTTTACTTTAATTACTTTTATAGTTTTACTTGATTAAAAGGTTTGAGTTGATACTTCTACTTCTACAGAAGTATTTTTAAATCCTAGTATCTATACTTCTACTTGAGTCATAGACGTGATTACTTTTGACACCTCTGCTTACTAACATGTCTAATAAACACAGCATTAGTATCCCACACTGTAATGCACATTTTAGGAATATGGCTTTGCACTGTGAGAGGCTAAAAACGCTAAAATCGGAGTCTAATTCCATTCTTTGATATAAAATTTAGGATGTGTTTCATTGGTTTTTTTTAAGTATTTGTTAATCACATGTTGTGGTTCCTTATTCTGGTGGCATAGTGGAGAGCATAGTGTATGTGCACGAGACTGACTTGAGCCCTGAAAAGCAACACTGCGCAAACAGATGCCCATCTAGAGTGAAAATGTCTGTCTCTCTCCTGTTGCCTGGAAGGATATGGTCTACTTTTCTTATGATCCTGAACAGAAAAAAGGGTCACTGAAAGTAGATAAAAATAAATATGTTTTTAGTATTTGTTTTAGATATATATATATATATATATACCATTGCCCTTTTTTCAGCACACTCAACTCTGAAGACATTCATGTGAAACAAACCCTGTTTTGGGTGGAGTTCACTACTGAAAGAATGCCTCAATTATTAAATTCAAGTTATTCAATTGAATAGATGGATGAGAATACTTGTTAAAGACATGATCTGGCCCTGATCATTGGTTTGAAACATTTTTAGTTTTTATTTGTGTTTTTAATAATGAACCACTGTAGCTTAATTAATATCAGATGTGCTTTCCCTTTTCTCCAGCTGTTCGGTTGTATAAAAACAGTAGGATACAAAAATTATAAATTTTTAATAAATGACTTTGCTAAAATACAATAAAAAGCATGCTAAAACAAACCCTATTGTTTCTCTTTTAACATCCAATTTCACATGATGATAAGGTGGGACAGTAGATATAAGTAAACAGTAATTATAATTAATGAGTTCTGTCTATTCATGTCCGTCGTAAGTACTCTAATAGACCAGCATTGTTGTACAACCATATCAAGCCTGGATGTATCTTTTCCGCTGACTTCCATTCTCAAATACCTTCCTGACCTGGTTTCCCTCTGTGTTCATACCTTCTTTAATTTGGGTTTATCAAGCTGACACTAAGCACTTCAACAGTTAAATAAATTCATCTTTATGAGTCTGGTGTGTAAGTGTTGTGTGTATGTATTTTAACTGCTCTGGAGCGGCATATCTGCCTGCAAATCAGGTGATGCAACACTGAGCCTAAGAGCTGCAACAGTGCGTCGAGCTCTGTGGTGCGTCCTCTCAAACAGTAGTGCTTTGATAGAGCACATAAAACAGTATCATGTGCACTGGTCCAAGCACGCACGCGTATACACACACACACACGCACGCACACACACATACAACCTTGTTTTGCTATTTGTAGTGAGGTCCTCAGTACAAAGTTATTTTCCGTCATTTCAACCCTTTTATGTCCTAACTCTGAATAACCCTAAACCTAACCATTACCAGTGCATACCTAACCCTATCCTTAACCTATACTCAATTCACGCCGTAGTCCTAAACCGTTAGCTACAGTAAACAGTCCTCCCTTTGATGGTGAAATCGGAAAAATGATCCTCACTCTGAGCACACACATGCACGCACGCACGCACGCACGCACGCACGCACGCACGCACGCACGCACGCACACATACACACAATTTCTTAGAAATATGGATCCTTCTAACAAGATAAAAGCTCTTTTCACTCCAGTCACTAAAGGAACATTATGTATAATACAAAGCATTTTTTTTCAAAGAATGTTTATTGAGAGGACTAACATTTTCAAAATAAAGAAACGGGGTCACATGATGCAAGCCTCTCTAACACAGTTACACATAAACTGCAAAGAAATGCAATGGCAGGTGCCCTACAAACAGCTGCAGCGGTGTTTTAAACAACACATTTCTACCTTGACTGGGTGTAGTTGAAAATTATTTTCTATCTCTAAGTTGCACTCCAATTTTATGTCCCCTTTTGGTTATGTTCTCAAAGGTGGTATATCCATGTTTCTAATAAGTTGTTGATATACCCATGTTTAGTGATTTTTAAAACCAGATTTTAAACATTCAGGTCCAGGTTTTAAATGGCGGCACCATCTGTTCAAGCTGTATACTGTGGCTTGATTGGTTGAGTAGTTATCTGGCAATCAGAAGATTGTGGGTTTGATTCCACCTTCCCCTTGCCACATGTTGATGTGCCCCTGGGCAAGTCACTTAACCCCAAGTTGCTTACTGAGCTGCGTCTCGGTGTATAAATGTGTGGGTGTTAGTGAGAGCCACCGGGTGAATGTGGCTATATTTTACAGTGCTTTGGGTAGTCAGCATGACTGGAAAAGCGCTAGATAAGTTCAGTCCATCTGCCATATGTTTGAGTTGTTACCATATCAGGATCACTGTAAAGAGGAGAATTAGGTTAGTGGCAAGGGAATACTCAGCAGAAATGTAGAGACACTGAATAAATGCCACTAACCTTTTCAGATGCCAAGAGGTTGCTCTGGCTTTGAAGATGAATCTTGATGGCTCTGTCTTGGGGATCCGAATCACTTGGTGACTGAACTACATGTGCAGGGCATACTGAAATCTGGAAATGGGTGCATTTACAGTTTGTGCTGATGTATGCTTCATTTGACATTAATAGGAATATGCAAAGGAATTGCACTTTGTTTTATGCATATGCAGCATTTCATACAAATTGATTTGTTTGTACACGCACCACTTTCTAGATTTAAGCATACACTATGTTTCGTTTGCAATTCAGCACAAGGCCACTGGTGCTGTGCATTTACCAAAAGCAAGAACTGCCAGAGCTTCAGCTAGAACTGTGACCTTCATCGGTGTTGTTGTGACAGCTTTGTTGGATCACAGATTGCGATTGTTTAACTTACTCAAAATACTTGCGTATTTTTTCCCCTGCTGTCAGGCTCTGATAGTGAAATGTCTCTCACCTATAGTGTTTCAAAGATGCCAACTTAACCAAATGGCCGTTTTTGGATATGTAGTATTTTTCCATTGTGGCTGTGAAATAATATACCAAAATCAAATTGTAACAATGTATCTGATAAATACTCTTCTTGTAGGCGAAGAAGAAAAAAAAGCCCTGGAACCTCTGGGAGAATATGCAAATAACTCCTGTCAGGAACTTTCCACTTTAATAGTAACTAAATCTGTCAGATTGTATAAATGAGGAAAATAACAGGTTTTCATTTAAATTTAAAATCTTAAATTTGTATGTTTCAACTTTACCAACATTTAATCAATCAATCAATCAATCAATCAATCAATTTTATTGGCAACTACAATTTGCATTGCAATCGAAAAGTTCCAGTACAACCGTCCATCACATACACTTAACAAACATTTTGGGGTAACGATTGACTGAGGCCTTGCGTTGCCAAGGAACGCAGCCAGTCGGCCGCTGCTATTTCAGCGCAGCCGTTTAGGTGCGTTCCTCCAAACTGCCTCAGACCTCGCCTTACACGGAGTCCACAGGCGCTGCCCTTGAAAATCTGTTGAAGAAAGATTTTACATGGGGGAAGTGGAGGAAGATCAAAAAGACAGATGCTTCACAATTTATGTTTCCACATAAAATGTGAAGCATCCGCCAAAAAACCTCATTTTCACGAGAAGCACAAATAATTACGACACACATATATGCAGAAAGGTAAACATCTGAGGCCGATTGCATGTACGTAAGTTCATCAGTTTTATGGGTATCAATTATGTGAGAGTGTTTGGATGAAAGTATTTATATTTCCGTGAACCCTCTCCAGAGGCCATTGTCCTTGATGTTGTCAGCCGGCCCACAGTTCAGAGAAGCATCCGCAGGTGTCCGCAGGGAAGGGGGGTAGCCGGGGTGGGGGTGGGGGTGGGGATGGGGGTTTCTGAGCAATCTCGGCCATAACAATCCAGGAGTAGAGATAGGGAGAAATCCAAATAGATAGGGAGGAATCCAAATAGATAGGGAGAAATCCAAATTGATAGGGAGGAATCCAAATAGATAGGAAGGAATCCAAATAGATAGGGAGAAATCCAAATAGATAGGGAGGAATCCAAATAGATAGGGAGGAATCCAAATAGATAGGGAGAAATCCAAATAGATAGGGAGGAATCCAAATAGATAGGGAGAAATCCAAATTGATAGGGAGGAATCCAAATAGATAGGGAGGAATCCAAATAGATAGGAAGAAATCCAAATTGATAGGGAGGAATCCAAATAGATAGGGAGAAATCCAAATAGATAGGGAGAAATCCAAATAGATAAGGAGGAATCCAAATAGATGCAGGGTTCCAATACTGCATTGTATTTTACAGTACTGCTACCAAGCAGTTACATCATATTCAGACAGTTAGATTTCTGAGAAGCTCAACTTTGCATGAGGAAAAAACAAAACATCTATTTTGCATTTCCTAAAATCTTCTGCAATGCCAACATTTGCGCACAGGTGTGCTCTGACATCATTGTAATGCCAGGAACTGAGTGTAGTGTTAGCCATCCAAACCAAATTAGTTTGTGTAAAAGTGCTGGAAATTCAGTGGAAGATGCTTTCTTTGGGGCAGATAGCATCTTTAGTGCCTGAGCTATTTGCCATAAATTTACCTGTAAATTACATGGTTACTGGAAACGTTTCTTGCTACATTTCATTTTAACCATCACGTGTTGTTCTCTGTTATGTTTTATTTGCAAAAATACATACTTCAAATAATTTACAGCAAAAAAACTCTTATGCAACAAGTAACAGGTATAGAACATGTTACAACCAATACTATAATTTATAATATATTTATGATTACCATAGCATGCCAAAGAGGCAGTAACTGTTATAGTTGTGTCTAGCATCCAAAAACGTAAAGCGTTGCAAAGATAAATTCCACCCAGACAAGGAAGTTTGTTTCTGAATAATAAACAAAATATCCACCGTATTCCCATAACCCATGAAATTATGCATGAGCAGTGTGTGCGACTTTGTGACCAGCATTCTTACAGTACATGTAAATAGTCTTCTGCAGAAAAGATTACACATGTGGGAATATGTAACGGGATACTATAATCAAAGCGACACCTTTGTACTTTGAAGCTTGGGACGATGACCTTAAGAAATTGACTGATTACCCAAATTGGCAAACACATTTGGACAAAGCTTATAGTTAGAGTGGCTTAGGTTACCTTGTGCTATCTCTGTAGTTATACTGCCTTAGGCTTAGGCAACTGAAGGACATCAGGTTCTATTTTTTTCATTCTGTGGAGTTCTACTGTTCTCCAATTTGCATTGTTTGTTATTTCAACTTTTAACTTTTTGTACAGCTGGACAGGCGTTCTGTTAGCTATGACGTCATCCAGGGGAGGAATATCATCCGCTCTCACCATATAACATAGAAAGGATTATTGGATGTGTGTTACTGTGCTTTTTTGTGGCTTTCCTCTGTCTTCTCTAACCCCCAGTCGGTCGTGGCAGGAAACGTTTCGACCAATCTGATTGATTGAATTTGACTTTGTAAAGTGCCTTGAGATGACGTGTTGTGAATTGCCGCCATATAAATTTAAATTGAATTGAATTGACTGACAGAATAGACTTTGTGTTTTCTGTGCTTTTTACTTTTTAGAGATTTAATTAATAGGGAATATTGTTATTTTTAAGTAATAATGTTCTGTTGCAGGTTGAGAATGCACTCAGGAGTGGAAAGACCTGAACGTCATGCACTGATGATCTATTATAGATTATGCATTTATCTTCTATTTAACCTGTCTCGTATACAAGAGAGAACTGATTTGATTAAAAAAGGTTACAAACAACACAGTAATATGCCTGTGCAAATTCTCAGTCATCACTGCAACAGCAAACAGGGTTAAAATCGGAGGAAAGCGGCCATTCGTTCAATTCTTTCTGAAAACGTTTCGACACCTATCCAGGAGTCTTTGTCAATTCTGGTGGCTCGCACTTAAGCGAGCCACCAGTAATAATGCAAATATTTCAAACGTTCAACTCAAATTAAATAAGACAATAAAAAGCCTGTAAAATTTCTGTCATCCCAGTTAAGCCACCTGTTGGAGGTTGATAATAAAATATGAGTTTTACAGGAAGATTAATAATAAATAAAGTAAAATTGTCCCAGAGGAATATATGAAAATTTCTAGAATGTTCCAAGGTCATGGGGCAGAGTAAGAAAATACTTACCTATTTTTGATTATACTAATGAAGCGCTGAAGGATATGAAGTCCTGAGAGCGAAGTCTGTGACTGAACTGCCTAAGTGACATATAGGAGGATAAATGGGGCAGGGGCAGTCCAAGAATAGCTTTGTAAATAAAAATGTACCAATACATGCGTCTGTGACTGATATTTTTGGCTAGTTGACAAGATAATATAAAGTGATGAGTGAGGGACTGTTATAAACCGTAATGCACCATGAGAGAGCATCCAATATATGCAGTGAAGTGGCACATGCATTCATATGAACAACTTCACATCAATCCTACAGAGCCAGAAAGTGTAATGTTAGAGGACAGAAAATGTCAACCAGATACAAAGAATAGTTTAAAAGGTTTATTTTAAAGGAGACATTCGAGGGAAACAGGAAACTGCTGGAGGCACAGACAGGAACCACTGCAGGAAGAGAGGACCAGTTAGTGGCTGCTGAGGAATTCAGGGAATATGAAAAAACTCTGAAGTAAAGCCACTAACCTTTTCAGAACCCAGGCAGGGGATGTGGTTCTGTTCAAGTGATTCCTTTATTCCTCAGGAAATCCAACAAGCAGCTGCAACGAGGATGATGACATCTCAACAGGCTGTGGCTGTCATGATCCTGGGTGTTTGTGTTTTGATTTTGTTATTTTTTGTCCTCTTTAGTTATCTATTCTTTGTTTCTGATTCTTCTTCATTGTTTCTTATTCCTTTTCCCTGTGTTTGTTCCTGTCTGAGCTTCCTCTCCCCTGGAATTAGGTTTATGTTTTTTGATTTTTATGTCCTCAGAACCTTGCTCTTCTGTTTTCCCTTCTAGTGTTATTTAGATTTCAATTTCTCCCTGACTCCCTCTGGAATTTCTGTACTCTTATGACAGACAAAAAAAGCAATCAGATAAATTTATTGATATAAATTAGAAAAGTTCTTTGGCACTCTGACCCCGGCAGAACACATGAAAGCTGTGAATATCTATGTGGTTGCATATTAATTTTAGGATTAGGATTAGTGAAGTCTTCCCCCAGGGTCTGGACACTGGTGGTGGAGGCCATATGAGAGAAGTAGTCAGGTGAAGCTTGTGAGGGTGAAGGAGGGCATGGGGTGGAAGAGGGTCGAAGCTCGGCTAAAAAACAGCAAAATCCATGGGTGGAGAGTCTTTTAAGCAGTCTAGTGGGATGGTAGGATGAGGACTTGACGAAGATTGGTTGGTGGGTGGATGCTTGACAAGGCAATCAGTTAATGCATCCTTTCTATGTTATATGGTAATGGCAGATATCTGCCCCCCTCCCCCCCAGATGGTGTCACAGTTGACAGAACACCAGACCAGATGCACCTACTATGAAGAGAAAAAAAGACAGAGCACATAAAGTTAAAAGTTGAAATGACATCAAATTATGCAAAACTGGATAACAGTAGCAGAACTCAGCAGAGTGAGAGAAATAGATCTTGATGTCCTCCAGCAGCCTAAGCCTATAGCAGCATAACTAAAAAGATAGCTTCTTTGCTAAAAGTAGACAGGGTATCTGCCTCAGAGACAAAAACTGGGAGTTGTTTCTACAGGAGAGGAGCAGCACAGCGGAGACAAAGCTTTTTTCAACCAAAATAGAAAAATTATGAAGGAATGCTCTTTAGAGGCTTTTGGGTGGCTTTGAAAAAAAGCCGTCTTAATTCAGTCCTTAAAAGGACTGTTGAATCATTCATCCTCCTCTTGTGGTTCCAGAACTGAACTGACCAGCCGTCACTTGTGTGGGCGGGTTGGGTAATCTGCCTGTGTTGGCCTCTTGCTCTGCTCTGTCCCACTGCTTCTGTCTGAGGTCCATGGTGAGCACGACCAGCCCGTGTTTCTTCTGCTGGGTTGGGTGCTCTTTTTCTCTGTCTTTTGCTGTCCTCTCTTCCGCTGCTCTCCTATTGCTTCTGTCTGAGGGACGCCGGCGCCGTTGTTCTGCTTTCCCCATTAAATGAAGCACCATTATGGGGTAAAAGCGGTTCCATAATAAACTTGTACATAAAAGGGTAGTTGTGTCCATATTAGTCAGAAGTTGTGCATAAAAAACATTTGTAAACTCATAATAATTTAAATCGCATTCAAAAGATACAACATACAGTTTAAATAGTTACAAATTCAATAACTAATAAATACAAATTTCAAGTTTAAATTTGTGCTTTACTCTTTATGAACACAAACAGTAGCGGCTGCTTGAGAATACGGATTTTTTCTTTGAGAATACGAATTCACAACAGTGGTCTGACGTCACGGTTTCCAAGGCTGGTTAATGGAGCACAGAGTGCGAAGATAGGAGCCGCGCATGCGCTCTTCAGACTGACCGTCTCTGAATGCAACGCGGCTGCAGCTTCATTCCAGACAGCGCAGAGCTCACAGTGGTAAGTTAAACACTCCCTTTTCTGCTGCTGTTGTTCAAAAGTACGTTTTCAGATCATTTGAGGCGAGAACATTATACTTTTAAGCTTCCCTACGTGGCCTGTTTACAGAGTTAGTGCGTAATTAAAAAAAAGAGTGATTTATTTGTTTTGTGTTTATCAGGCTGACGCGTGTTGCTTTATTAACTCAATAATTGCTGGAATAAATTGTAAATGTCTCCAAAGAATGACAGCAGCATATAAAATGGAGCTGGACCATAATTTAATAACAATATATATCAGTCGAAAGACGTGTGGCACAATAAGGGGAAAAAAGGGTCGATAAAAGTTGGTTATAGAGACAGTTTTCCTTCCTTCCTCTTAGCCTATATTAGTTGATGCTACAGTCACTGCTTCCTCTCGACCAATTGTAATTGCGGACCCAGGCACGCCGTCACAAAGCGCCGCCCTCTCAAACCACAACACATACCACGTGAATATGTCGCAGCAAGGGGCGGCGGAGGAAATTGTCCCAAAACGGGGTTTTACTTGTTCGCCAGCCTGACTGAAATAAACCACAGTGAACTGTAACATTTGCAAGGAACCGGTAAAAACAAAGTCTGGTAACGCAACCAACTTGTTTCATCACGTAAGCCGCTCACTGCCGCAGCAGCGCGAGCCGTTTTAGCCCCGCGCTGCTGCGCATCATCTTCTTAGGAATCTTATGGAAGTTCTTCCAAAACAAAGCAGGTATAGCAGCTACTGGGCTGCGTTCTTTGTGATAAAATGACAAAGCGTCCTGGCGGCGTAAGGACATCACGCATGCAGTAACGTGCTTCATAGTGATGGACATGCTGCTGCTGTTTTCTGCAGCTGAAAAACCTGGCTTCAAACTCGCCACTCATGATCCGTGATATAAAGTTCTGGGCTGCAAGTTTTTCTCTAACAGCGCCGGTCACTTTAGTTTATTCTTTGTCAGTATTTAATAACATCATCCAGGTCTCTTAAGTTAAGTCATTTTTCATTAAAAAAAAATCAGTTATAATTAAAAATGTTGGTTAAATAAGAATTAAATTGGGATTGAGTGTTTGTGTGTGATATATTAAAAGTAAGTCATTTAGCAATATTATTAGAGCCAGGTTTTAAATCTTTTTGATAATTATCTATCGATCAATATGCATTTTTTTTATCAATATGCTTTTTTCTATATTGTCCAGCCCTAATATAAAATCTATAAGTAAATCTATAAATAAATTCTATAAATGTTTTTCCTATCTAAGTGAGTTTCCTCTGAGTGAGGACACGAAGAATCGAGAGAAGAAAGAGGGAAAGAAAACAATAGTAACAATATATGAAAAAATACAGATATTTATTTTAGACAAATGTTTTAACTTTGGAACAGAATGAAGGTGTAACATATTCAACAAATTAACAGTTACTAACGTGGTTTAAAACAAAGAAATAACTTCTATTCACATCTTATACAAATAGACAACACCTACAAACATACAATTAAAAATAGTTGGAATGGAAATTAATTTACTTATTATTTTATGTATTTTTACAGGTAGTGAAAAAAATGAAATGAAGCAGCACGTGTACATGACTAGAACTGATCTACATTAGGTCAGGTGTAGTCAGGTTCACTTAAACATGCAGCCAGCTGGAGCAGCTTCCTGTCTTCAGCCGCGGGATGGTCATCCTCCTCTGGGTCCACCTACTCGTCCTCCTCATCTAGCTGGTCACCTGCTGCTATACAAATACTGTGGAGGATGCAGCAGGCGGCGATTACTTTTGGGGCAAACATCAGGCGGACCTCCAGCACCCTGAAGAAGATGGAACGCCACTGTGTCTTCAGATCACCAAAGGCGCGCTCAGTGATGTTTATCAGCCTTGTCGTGGTGCCTGTTGTAGCGTGCCTCCACTAGACCTGTACCAGATATAAATTTAACTTGTAATTTAGGTAATATGCTGATCTGTCTTAATCTTCTATCCAATTAATATAATGTATGTATCAATTGTGTGTCATTGTTGGCTCTATTTAAGGACAAGAAGGTAAGAGATCTTACTGGCAAGCTGTTTCCCTATAGGATGCACCACAGGCCAGCCAGCAGAGGGTCACCAGCACCTCTATCTCCTGTGGCCATCCATGGACCTTCTGGATGGGCAGCAGCTGAAGGAGGAGGACGATGGTGGCCCTGTTCAGCCTGAAGGCTGGTTTCAGGTCCCCTTCATTAAAAAATATTTGGAGGATCGGCACAGAAGTGTTTATCCTCGCATTTTTTGTTTCTGTTTCTTACTGTAAATAAAAAAAATGCCAAATGTTACCATAATTGTTTTTTCAATTCTCACCTTTTTACACCATAAAACTATATGTGGTTAACATGCAGATTAATATATGTATAGTAGTAAATGTAACAAATGGCTTCCCTTCTCTGGTATTTCTACCATTTCACTGAAAGAATTAACTGAACTAACTGCACACAATTTATAGATTAATCATTGTAAAGGTGCAGACAGAAATAACTTTTCCTTAATGAGCAATGCTGTGAAGGTTAGTAGGTGCAACAAAGTAGCTTAACCCTACTCCCTTTACTGTTATAAAAATTATGTTTTCATTTTAATTCTTTACAGATAAATAGCCACAATTTCAACGTGATCACATGTTTAATACCATCCTCAATGTTGTTGTTTTTTAAAGATAAAAGTAGGAAATAGGCTGTCAATCTTAGGAAACCTACCAGTTGGCACAGACGCTCAACGTTGGACTTTTTATTAAAATGATGCACTAACTCTGTAAACAGGCCACATAGGGAAGCTTAAAAGTATAATGTTCTCGCTTCAAACTACCTGAAAACGTACTTTTGAACAACAGCAGCAGAAAAGGGAGTGTTTAACTTACCACTGTGAGCTCTGCGCTGTCTGGAATGAAGCTGCAGCCGCGGTGCATTCAGAGACGGTCAGTCTGAAGAGCGCATGCACGGCTCCTATCTTCGCACTCTGTGCTCCATTAACCAGCCTTGGAAACCGTGACGTCAGACCACTGTTGTGAATTCGTATTCTCAAAGAAAAAATCCGTATTCTCAAGCAGCCGCTGCTGTTTGTGGTCATAAAGAGTAAAGCACAAATTTAAACTTGAAATTTGTATTTATTAGTTATTGAAGTTGTAACTATTTAAACTGTATGTTGTATCTTTTGAATGCGATTTAAATTATTATGAGTTTACAAATGTTTTTTATGCACAACTTCTGACTAATATGGACACAACTATCCTTTTATGTACAAGTTTATTATGGAAGCGTTCTTACCCCATACACCATGACTCTCTTGGTAAAATCTTATTCTGCCATGCTGGTGAAGATTCTCAGTCACCCAGGTCATGGTCATTCCAAAAAAAAGTAAAAAACAAAACAACTGGACTTGTTTTTTCCGTAGTGGAAGACGTTTTGCTTCCTAAACTAAAGTCCAGTTGTTTTGTTTTTTACTTATTCTGCCATGTTGAGTTAAACAGACAAGCTGATAGAAGCTCCTCCTATTTGATGGAGCAGCGACTCGCGGTGAAGCCGGTGTTGGCCACTGTGCATATGAAATGTACAGTGGTGAACGCCGCGCAGCACAGGCAGAAATTTCATATTCACCACGGTCTGTCCAGACGCACCATTGGGAGCATATGGAGCAATCAGATCTGTGATGTACGATGGGGCTTGATTATTAAGAAATATAAATCTATATGAAAATGAGAAATTTTTTAATTCTATTCTTGATTTAACAAAAATAGCATTCATGTGTCTGCAACGCATTTCACCATTCGTTGCATACTCAACCATTTGCTGTGCATTGGCACCTGTCAGCCATTGTATTATACAGCTTTTCCTCTATAGCAAGATAGCTTGTCGTCTGTACACCATAATGGTTGAATCTAGTGTCTGTTAAAGACACCAAACCTGGGTTGTAGCGCTTCGAGCATAAGAATTTTTTTAAACCAAAGGTTGAGAGCTTTTCATGAGTAAAATGGCCCACTTCTCTTATTTCCTTTTTTTCATTTGATTTTCCCTGAGTATTTTTCAAGTGCCTTCAAATGACACACATCATAACAGTCGAGGTTGTTTATCTGCAGCCCAGCAGTTAGGTGTCTCCTTCCAAATAACTTTGTTAATGTTGCCCTCATTGCTGCCTGTCAATCTCTGTGTATACATCTATATTCTATATATATTAATCCCAGGGGGGTCTTACTGTTGTGGAAAGACAGTTTTATTTCTTCAGTTACAACACTTGGCTGCCATTCCAGTGATTGCAAAAGTAACAGCACATAATTTTACCATTTGCTTGCTAATAGAAGACGCTTGACAAGGAATGGTTCTCTCTTATGCTGCAGGTTTTCAACACACCCTGAGTAAAAAGATATTTTTCCCTTGCCTTACTCTTCACAGGCACAGTACAGAATAGAGGAAAGCAATAGACTCAAGGTCTCTGACCACAGCATCCTGAATAAGCTGCCTCTTGGCCCCAAAACAGCAAAACCACAGCAGTGGGAGCTGTTTCAGTAGCTGTTTGTGCGACAGGGAGAAGTTAGCTGTAAAAACGTAGCCGTGAGGAAACTATGTGTACACCTGGTTCCTGCCGCGTCTTACACCCTTTGAGTTTAATCCAACCAAGTACTCTGCCTCTGAGATAAAATTTCACTATAGGGGATTGTTATCAGACTATGCTATAACAACTTTTAAGTAATCTGTTCCATTGTGAATTTGTTTCAGTCTCAAAGAAAAAAAACACACCTTTTCACAAACATGCATGGTGGTAATTTTTCATTTGCACATTACTTTGGACAGAAAGAAAGCTGGATGCCTGGTTTATTTCAGAGCTATGTACTGTAAAGGTCAACGCCAGGAAATTGGAGAGAAAATTGTGATCTACATATCTAGAGGAGTCTTATTTATCCAGAAAAATTGTCTCCTCGTGAATAAAAAGACCCTTTGCGATGATGTTCTATCATTCTTATAGGTAAAATTGATTTTGTTAAACATAAAATCAATGGCATTCTTCCAAAAATGACTACTTGGGTATACATTAACTAAAGCAGTATTGGCGGTAGCTCTTAAACTGATCTGTGTTTGGAGTGTTTGGATACATTGAACTTTGAGTTATCAAAAATATTAGGTACATCTAAACCCACAATTTATATGTTAGCTCCAATCTCAACCAAATTATTTAAAGCAAGTGTTTACTTTGATTATGACACATGATTACTCTTGCCTTTGTAAACAAATATGTACCACAGGTTTTTAAGGTTGCTGTAAATAAACCTTTACTCTCAAATACACTCTCAAATTGATCAAGATGACTTACTTTAATTAATAAATTACAGACCTATATCATATCTACCTATCTTATATGTGGGTCTTGGAAAAAATGTTGCTAATCAATCGTGTTTAATTTTACACAATAATTACCTGTTTGAAAGGTTTTCAGTAAGGTTTCAGAGCTCATAGCACTGAAACAGCACTGGTAAAGGTGACCTAGATAATGGACTTGTGTTTATACCTGTTCTGGTTTCACTGCTACATTTCAACAGGCTGTAGCGATCAAGGGGAAATTGTTGTTTAAATCTTATTTGATTTGTCAAATTCATGTTTGTTCATTGGGATAATACATCTTCAAACTTCAGGGTTACTTGTACCACAGGGTTCAGTTCCTGGGACAATTCTCTTTACTGCATATGTTCTTCCAGTTGGTAAAATTATACAAAAGCAGTGAATGAATGTCCACCGTTATGCCGAGGATACTTAGCTATATTTATCCATAAATCCTGATGAATCCAATCAGTTAGATAGACTATATTTCATGATCTTGGCTGTCTATCTACATGTTTCCACACTCCTGCACAGCAGCCACTCATCTGACTTTACACACACACACACACACACACACACACACACACACACCTCCAGCAGACAGGAAATGCCAGATTGAAAGCCTACTGTCAGTAGATGTCCACTGTTCTTCCTGCCTTGCCCCGCCCCTGTCAGACATTTTTTCTGTCTTCTGGATACAACTCGGATTATCATTTTTACTATGAACCTTGCCTAGCCCAACAGATCTGTCTGACTGTGTATGACCCGCACAGTACACCATCAGAACTAATTCAAGCTTCAACCTCCTTGCCTGTCACCTTCTGCTGCTCTCAGCCTGCTCTCAGCATCACCAGGTGACATTTTGCTCCTGCTGAGGCATCCTGACTACCAGTTTATTATCTATAAATCTTCTAAAACGCAACACAGTGTCTGGCTGGAATATTGGGTTCTCTGTCTGTCAAGATTCTAACACTACAGAAGTATCTTGAAGACATAAAAACCAGGATCCCTTTAAATTTTTTCAAGTTTTTGTTTTCCTTGGTTGACCCAGAAACAACAAAAACACAGAGACACAGGTAAATATAGTATCCTTTATTTAGAGGAATGACTTCCAAGAGGTCAAAAAATGGGACCGGGTAAGAGGAGGACTCAGGACATTGACTGGAAAATTAAGAGAAGGCACTGACCACCGACAACACGCCAAGAGATGATTGAGCAGAGGAGAGGCTGACTTACGGATAGCAGGATGACTGGGCTCCAGA
Organism: Fundulus heteroclitus; assembly: GCF_011125445.2. Taxonomy (NCBI): domain Eukaryota; kingdom Metazoa; phylum Chordata; class Actinopteri; order Cyprinodontiformes; family Fundulidae; genus Fundulus; species Fundulus heteroclitus. The sequence continues at coordinate 33,989,361 of NC_046382.1, forward strand.
GGAGAGTTAAGTCGGCAGCAGTTGTGTCTGACTGAGCATGAGCAGTAGCAGGCAGGTGGCTCCGGCTCAGAGGAGACAGCAGCAGATCCACAGGAAGGCACAGACACTTGTAACGGGCGACACGGAGGAAGCCACAATGAACCAGGAGATCCAGGAGCAGCTCAGGAGCTGACTCTGGCCTGGTACTGGAAGCCAAGACAGGGAGAGCATGAGATGGTCAGGTACCACTTGGGAGAGCTAATCCTCTGACGCCTTCCTTCTGGCTTCTGCCTCCTTAAATGCACTGCTTGATTAGGGGGTTTCCGTAGCACTTGTGCCACCAGCCGCCGTCCACCTGTAGCGCCTTGCTGGAGAGAAGGTAGTACTGCACTGCACCACTACCAAGCACAGAACAACAACCGCATACCTTACAGATTCCTGCTTTTAAATTCAGACAACAAAGAAGTTTTCAACTTGTGACTGGACTATTTGAAAAAGAAGTTGCTTATTCAATCGCTTAATCTGGATGGCATTAAATTGGCTTGTGGTAATAAAATAAGAAACCTTGGTTGAGCCATCCTGTCTAAGACAGATACTGAAAAACTAATCCATGTATTTATGCATTAGGCTGGATTATTATAATTCTTTATGATAAAGAAGTCCATAAAATGAATTTAAAATCATTTAGCTTATCCAAAGGTTATGATGAAAATTAAAAGGAGAGATCATATTTTATCTTATCTTCATTGGCTTCCTGTTAAATTCAGAATAAAAAAAATGTAATTCTTCTTTTCACATGTAAAGCCCTTAATAATCAATCTTCACCATACATCAGAGATCTGATTGGTCAAATATTCCTAACAGAGCACCACTCTCAGACTGCAGGTCTACTTGTGGTTCCTAGAGTCTCTAAAAGTAGAACAGGAGGCAGATCTTTCAGTTATCAAGTTCCTCTCCTGTGGAACCAATTCCCAGTTTTAGTCTGTAAGGCGGGAACCCTGTGTAATTCTAAAACTTTCTGTTTTGTTAAAGCTTACCGATAGAGTGGCTTAGGTTATTCTGAGCCATCTTTTTAGTTATGCTGTAATAGACATAGGCTGCTGGAGCACATAGTGACCAATTTCCCCCACTGCAAAATTTTCCTACTACTCTCCAATTTGAAGGAAAATGCAGCAGTGTTGCATTATTTTCTTTTACTTAAACTTTTAACTTTCTGTTGTCTCTCTGTTTTTCTCTCTTCATAGAAGCTGCATCTGGCCTGCCGTTCTGTTCAGCACTGACATCTTCCTGGAGGGGGCATAGGCTGAGTTACTGCTGCAAGCAACTTAATGTTTGTCCATAGATCATATGCTTGGCCCAGTCTTCCAGTATTTAACCCCATGTTTATCCTATACTTAGCAATTTGCTAAGCTTCTAAACTAAATGTGTATGTTCTATTTTATTCCATAGACTTAAAAAACTGGTTTAGAGTGTTTCTGCTTAGTTGAGTTTCTCTCCTACATAAACCACTATAGGAGCTACTACTGCCATTAACTTTTTACTGTTTGACTGCTTTGTTTGATGACTATTGATAACTTGGAATGTATAGACTTAGAATATTTTTGTATGATTGTATTGAATTTCCTTTTTTTTTTACACAACAGCACACTTTCCAATGAAATGGTACAATTTAAAAATGGAGGTCAGGGTTGAATTATTCTGTCTCCATTGTTGTGTAGACAGGAAAAATTTTATCAGCCTGTATGGGGAAGCCCTGACTAATTTAGTATGATTGCAATCAGTATAAATTAATCAGGGAGTTTTTGTATTTATCCACATCTTATTGAGTTTCATAGAACATTTGTTGTACTATTGATGTGACGGGGTAATGACACCGTCTTTAGTTATCTTACTAGTGTCTTGTGCACAGTCATTAAAATGTTGCCATGCAGATCTGTACAGGCACAGGGCCTGAAACACACTGACAGACTTCACTTGCATGACAAAGGGTTAAAAGGCTCCTTCTGTCTCTACAGGTGGAGGAATCCACATAGTGTAGTTGTCAGGAGCTGCCTTTGTGTCTGTGTGTGTTATGAATGTTAATGAGTTGTGCTTGTGCGTGTCTTTGTGGAGATTACGTAATTGTCCAGGCATGTGTGCCAAGTACCGTACTTTCCACAGACACACACAAACACGTACACAGAGAAAATGACAAGTGAAAGATGAAAATAAAAACGAAAGCTAGAGTTACTCAAATAAGGGGGAAAATTGTCCTCGTGTTGCCTAGAAAAAGCTTTTATAACAGTCTGGACACAGAAATTATTTATTTGAAGATCCTTTATTTCATGAATAAGGTTACAAACTTATTAAAAACTGATCAAGATTAATTTAAAATTTAATTTCCCTTTGGGGTTTATATAGGATTTTTGAATAAAATGCAGTTGGCTATATATGCTTTGCTTTTTTTCAGATTACATATTTGCAGTAAAAAAGCAATAAAGTTATTTGGTTGAAAATCCAGTATCCTTAAAGTACATTAAAATATGTTTACCTTTAGTATTGTAACTGTGCCCAACTGAACATTGCAACAACTATTTATTTTTTGAAAATGACATTTATTGTATCCTGTTGTCTTGATCCACTGGGTGCTGGGTTTTTGGATTTCTCTTCATTCTATGAATTTCTGTATTCCTGTTATGTTCTTTGAGGTGTTGCCTTATTGGTTCAGTCCTTTGTGTCTCTTAGTCCATTTTTGTTTTCTATACTTTGTTTATTGGATGTTATTGTCGGTTAGATCCGTGTCAGGTTTCCTCCTTGGTTTGATAGTTTATTTGTATCTCAGTTCAGCTCTATTCATGTTAATTCTCTTCCTCGGTCTCCCAGCGCTCCATCTGCCGAAGTCTTTTCACATTATCTCCTGATGATCACCTGCATTCAATGTCATTCCCCACTTGTCGCTCAGTTCTCATCTGTTCACTTTTTTTTTTTTTTGCTGGATTCTTTAATTGTACTGTTTGATTGTTACTCTGTTACTCCCCCAGTTTTCTGTCCACGCACCATGTCCTGTTCTCCTCATGCCCGGCTGTGAATTTTTGTATTTATTATTATTAATAAATCTTTCTTTTCAGTATGCTGTTCTCAAGTTCCTGTATCCACTTTGGTCCTGTATTAACCTAACAACCCATGACACCTGTATGGATTTTTTTTGCAGGACACCCATAAGCTAAGATCAAGTTCGGACACAGCTGCATAGGAATTATTATTTATTTGTTTTACACACCAAAGTCTTTACAATGTGTTCATCAGCTGTTAGCTCAAGTGGAAAGCTAACCTTTTTTTACCTAATAATTTTCTATGACTTCTTGATAATTTGGCCCATAATATCTTTCAGTGCAGTAAATGCTTATGCGTTGAATGCTGTCAAATTCATTGACAACTGTTTGTGTAGTGCAGATCTTCCACTTTACCGACAGCTGTTGGTGTGCAGCAGTCATTACGATCTCACCTTCACAGTGAAAAACAAAATGGACAGTTTTGAAAGCCGCATTCTCACAAACAGGTTGTCACTTAGGAGCAGATCAGGACATCCCTATCTGAAGTGCAGTATTTTTATGTGCAGCTGCACACAGCACTTTCTGGTTGAGATTTTTCAATAAAACAAGGGTGGCTTTGCGCACAAGTATTATCACAATAGAATAAGCGTCTTTTAAAATACAATTTTATTTGGTGAAAAATGATCATATCAAACAACAACATGATTTCATCCTTTTATTGTACAAAGTTGTAAAAGCATTGTTTTCAGGACAGAAATTGGAAGCAATTGAATTTCTATAATAGTTTACAATATAAACAAAAAGTACTGGTTGCTACACTTGTACTGGGTCATCTGGAGTCACTCTGTTCTGGCTCCTGAACATTTAACTTTCCATTGAAGTATTTACAACATTTTCAGTAAAAGCACAGTGCACTGCAGTGTCTCTGTGGGTCCCATAAGTTTTCTGTGATTTTATCTGTGTGACATTTTCAGTGAAATAACATGTTTCATTCCTGCATGTCAACATTTGTCTATCTGCTAAAGGCTGTGGCTTTCAAATGATCTATAGCCAAAATATACCAAAATGGGCAACACAATTTAACACAGTCATTCCAGCAGTGCTTGATGCAAGTCAATAAAACCCTGAAGTTCACACACACTTACACGTACACAAGTGTTTCTGTGCTGAAACACCTTCAGAAGACATGCGAACAATATGATCATTACAAGGTTTCCATATCAGTTTCAGAAAGCAGTAAATCTTTCGGTTTCTGAAATGGTCCCCTCTCACACGCCGGCCGTAACACAGTATTTCAAAATGAGGTTGTAGGTTTCACATGGCAGAATACCAGAAATCATCATGCAGTCACAGCGCTCTCAGTGTCACAGTGAAGGAGAAGCAAAGCAGCAAAACACTGGTAAAAAGGAAGGAACACAAGCTTTGCGCATTTCCTAAAGGGAGAAAAAAAATGCTTCAACTAACTGAAGAGATACATGGCAAAGACCGCATCTCTCCAACATAAGATGATACAAGAAAAAAAGAAATTAGTGTGATATATGGATGTCAAGACTATATTTAGATCGAATCAGGCAAGAAGTTTAGATTTTTTTTTTCAGAATTAATATTGAATAATGCTGGTAGCTGTTAGACTTAGACAGCTTTATTTGTCATTTTGTATGCACAGAGTGCGTACAGAACAAAATTGTTGTGATTACTGAGTGATTTATTTTGCTTTGCGGTATCTAATAAGAAGCCTATTTGATTAAAAAAAAAACATTGTCTCACAGTCAGACTATAATGGGGCACAAAGGGGATTTAGCTAACTGATCATGTTTTTCATGTGTAAGCTGATATTTCATTGTCATTTAAAATTTGTCAGACGAGCTACTTAAAGAACATAAAAAAGCTTTTTTATCATTACTACTGGTTATTCTGTAGCTCAAAGCTTTTCAACTTACATTGGTGGGACATTCTAACAAATTACATTAAGAGAACGTTAGAAACTAAAGCTTTTTGATGGAGAAACAGTTTTATTTATGACACGTAACCTTTTTTATATTAGCCAAACTGCTTTCAGGTATGTTTTTGACACTGTGATCAAAGAAATTAGAAAAATAAATGAAAACGGCTTTCAACTGAAAAAAACATTCAAAGCATGGCTCATGCACACTTTGGTCGTGGTTAACAATGTATCAACGGGCTTTTGAAAAATATGACTTCTGTTATACAAATGCTGGTCTTGAGTAGCTCTTCATTAGAATCCCATAACTACTCAGCAGCAGGTGTTTGATGCTGTTTCATTATCTGAATGTGAAGCTGGTGAAGCTAAAGAGAGCGATATTTCACTGTTATTTAACATCTTGGCTTGGGCTGGTATGGGAGGCTCATGGTATGATACTTTTGAGCGAAAATACCACAGATTCACAGTATCATGTTATTTTACTCAAATAATAAGAGTTATTGTTTCCACAGCATAACTGTTCGATTTTGCATGACCTAAAATATTGTAACCCATTTTGTTCTTAACATAAAAGTGCAGTTCCTACATATGTTTTATATCCATACTCGAGGCTGGTACATCCATTGCCAAGAAATTGTTCTTATTCAATTTAAGACTCATTTTTAAAAGTATAACGTCTCACAATAAATCTACGGTCATTATATGTCTACTGGACAGAATGAAAGGAAGGTAGGAAAGATAGGATGGACAGAAGGAAAGGAAAAAAGGGAAGAGGCATGAAACAGAGGAGGCAAGGAAGAAATGACAGAAAGTAAGCGTGGTAATATTGGTGGGAAGTAAACGAGAAAGAAAGAAAGGCCAGAAAGATATAATTAATGAAGAAAAGAAGGACAATAATGAAAGTTGGAAAGACAGAAGGACAAAAAGAAAAGAAGCTCGGGAAGATGGGGGTGGAAAGGAAGGACAGAAAGGAAAAAAGAAAAACAGAAAGGAAGAAAGAAATTAAGTGAAAAAGTCAGGGAGACAGGATGGAAAGAAACATCTGGACAATAATAGGAAACATAGTCTGGATACTTTCATACTATTATTTTCTGTACTTATGCAGACCAAGAAAATTATGAAATCAAATTCCATAGTTTTCCAGACTGCGAGAACCCTGGCAGTGGCCTTTATTTAACCACCTGACGGCAGTACATCGCAACAGGTGGGGCAGGGATTGCCCTGCATCACTGTTTGCTCCTGAAAGGCGATTAAACCTCTGGCCTCCTGACAGTTTCTGTTAGCATCTTATTAAACAGAACTAAAACCAGAAGAAGCTTTTATGATGGAAAGTTTTGGAGCTGACTTTTTAAGACTTTGGTACACTTTAAGACCGTTAACCAGCCCAGGGCCATTAACAACTGTGGTCAAATTAATCAAAGCTGCTGGTAGATTTAAATTTGTTTACTTTGTTAAACCTAAAAATGAGACTTTATAAAGACTGATCAACAAATACTATGCGGAGAGTGAAAATCAAAATGGAAAAGACATATTTTCCACCAAAATATTTTTTTTACACCAATAATCAAAATTCAAAACTAAACAATGATGTTTTTTCATGACAGCAGAACAGTTTTAATCTGCACAGCTTTTTTTAATGTTCATATTGTCTATGTTACTGTTGACCACTTAAAAAAAAAGTCCTTTTACTGCATCAACTGTGGTTGGTTGCTATCCAGAAACCTCAGAGTTTATTGACCTGGCACGCATCGGCGGACTTGAATTACTGTTCTAATAAAAGGAAAATTGTCAACTAACCAAAACTTGCTGGTAACTTTCACCTTGGCTGCTAACGAGAAAACCAGATGCTGGAAGACCATAAAACTTTATCACTTAATGCTGAGCAATGCCAAAGTTTATAGGTTAATAAACAGCAAAGCAAGAAATGACCCTACTCACTAGTTTTATTTACTGACTTGATTTTAATTGTTAGATTACTCATCGACATCACTGCTTCTTAGGCAGTTTGGTAAAAGTTATTGCTTTAACTAGGGGGTGACCGAGCTGTGGATTATAGTTCAAAAGGTGCAAAATCCTTGTTTTATGCTGAATAGAAAATAGATTTTTTATTGCCGTTTTTGTACGAAGTAATGCATATAAATTTGATGCTAAAACTAAATCATAACAGTTGCTTAAGATGTTTATGCCATGATATACATTAATAAAATATATTTTTTTGCAATGTTCAAGATAAAAATAATCTGAATTCAAGAAATCTGAAAAACTATTAGAGAATCTTTTTTTTTTTTAAATGCTCATTGAATCATTATTGCATCCTATAATCCAGTTTACACATTTTTGAATGGCATGACAGCCTGCAGAAGAACGACAGCTTTACATCTCATTTTAGTAGCATCAAGTAGCGAAACATATCTTATTATATCTAAAGTCAATGTTATTGAGTGGTCACAATAGTTCACCTTTCTGACTAAAAATGCTAATGTTTTATTGTTTTTTTTATCATTTTGCAAGGTTGGCATGGAAAGACATGCTTTGTGCAAATAAAATCTAAAATGACAGTAATTTTGCAACACCATGTGGCATCGTGTTTTTTTTTTTTAAGTTTATGAATCAGGTGGATTTTGACTTTGTACCCACAGTTCTATTTTAAATACATCAAAGGTGAAAAAAAGAGAGAAACAGATTCTAGACCCATGCACTAAAATGACCCTGGGTCACAGAGCACAATTGCCGCAGAAGCACATAATCTTTGTACAATAGTTACAAAAAGAGCAAAGCCTAAATCAATCAAAACAAAGTAAACAACAAACCATATAAGGCACGTTTGAATTTCCACAGGCATAATTTTTCAGCTGAAATGACTGGCTTCGCTCGAGAAGCAGTCATCTCACCTCTTTGGTAGAAGAATGGAGGCTTGTAGGCCATTAAGGAAAATCAAACATATGAACATTTTAGAGTTCCTTCCTCAAAGAAAAAAAAATGGTTCAAAGGGGGAAGGAACAAGCGAATTAAGTCCATATATATATATATACATAAAAAAAGTTAAAATTTGATATATGTTCAGAACATAATCAAGAAAATGCTACGTCTGCTGGGTTTTCCCAAGGCTAAACCTGAGAGTGGTCATGGCTGTTTGTACTGCCTTGCAAGTACATTATTCGTCCAATCAGGAGGAGCAAGAGGCCGACACAGAGCATGGCAACAGGCTCCTGCTGGATGTGTGGCATCAGGTTTAGAGGGACCATATCTCGTTGTTGTCGTCCCGCCATTCTCTGCAAAAGAAAGCATTGCATTACATTAGTACAGTTTTACAGGGTCAAATTACAATATAACTCTAGCCATGTTCCCAGCTTTAAGAAACATAAAAAACCTTCTTAAATGCACCTAGAGATACTGTATTTAGGTGTTTTATAAACTGATGCCCGTATACTCCAGATAAGCAAACTGCAAACCTCCTGCTTTTATAGAGGTAGCCATACTTCTTAATAACCAGTGATAAGCTGTCAAATCTGTAAGAAGCAAAGTTAGTTTTCCACACAGCTGTACTCTGGGGCACCACAGTGGCACAGTTAGTAGCACTGGTGCCTTGCAGTAAGAACCTCAAAAAGGCTTAAATCAGAGGCAATCTGACTTTTGCAAGAAATCCACCAAAAAGCTGTTTTTAAAATATGATTTAATTTACTAAGGTAAAACCAAACCCCTAAATCTCATAATTTGTTGTCCACCCTCATTAGCAACTACTATCAAGTGTTTATGGTAACTGGCCATGCATCTGTTACATTGCTGTGGAGAAATTTTGGCTCAGTCTTCTTCGAGGAATCATTTTACCTCAGCCACATTTTAGGTTTTAGGGGCATGACCAGCCGGATTATTGTCCTGTCACTGCATCTCAGTTGCATTTAAGCCTGAGGAATCCACAACTCCATGAGAACTTACACGCTTTATCAACTGATTTCTTGATGCTACAAGTCACACAGCGATCAGGCCAGGGTGTGACTAGGGCCTTAAAACATAGGTAATCTTCTTTGCCATTAAAATAGAAATCATTATTTGAATGCAGTTTGAATATACTAAGGTTATACTAAGTTTTTTAAAGGTTGTTTGATCATATAAAATATTTAGGTGCGACATAAAGGCAAAGGCAGAGGCTCACCTGGCTCACTGCCAACAAACCTCCCACCTTGAAGTTCTTGATGATCTAGAAAAGAGGTGTACTACTCTCAACAGCAATTTTCTGCCTGTGAAGCCATTGTGATGCAAAACCGTGGTTGGATCTTTTTTTTAATAAGCAACAATTACCCCACTCTTACTGTCAGTCTGCTAATTAGATTGACAAATCTAATGTAAATCTCTGCTATACCTGGCTTTGAGATGTACGTATTCTAAAATGTTAGTTGATGATTTTTATTAGAGAATATATGCATTGAAGGTGGGTTTATGAAACAAAGTAACTTTTTATGTTTATTCTGCTTTTTACAATGAATTACAGCATATCATATAAACAGTGTTAATTATCACCACAAAAAGAAAACCACAAAGAATCCCCAACAAGTTATTTGGTCAACTTCCAACCAGTTGTTTACCGGCTCAGATTTATAAACAAGGAGGGCTAATAAAGCCCAAAGCTACAGAGATTGTATTTTTTTTTGTTTGCATGCTTATTTGCTTCAATACACATGTCACCTGACCATATCATTTCAAAGGAAATTCTGTTTTATCTGGAAGAAAACCTTTAAGCTCACATGAGGAAATGGCATCAATCCTTAAATGTTCTGAGTGTGCACTTCTAAACATCAAATGTTCGCATAAACACTTCAAGATAAAGTGATGCTTAAAAAAAATCAAAGAGGCATACATGCTGCATGTTTACATTCACAGGAAGCTGGTAAGTATAGATGTCAAACATCCTGCCGCAACTCTCTCTTTACCTTTTACTCTCGCCGCCTCCAGGTGCCGGCGCGTGTTTTAATGCACTGTATGCGTTTCTGTGTTTGTTTTCCCGTTTCTACAGGTTTGTGTGAAGGTTTCTGATCTTTTTCAGGTATCCTTTACATGCTGGGTTTCTAACAACAACGTTATTCAAATAATGTTTCTTACCAAATAAACTGTTCTTAATGGATTCAAAAATGATTGTGCTTCCAAAGCAGCTAGATTATAGTTACGACTAAATATGGAAATAATATCAAAAGAAAAACCAGCACTCCAAATGAAAATGATGTACTAAAGCAGTGCTTGCATTTCTCCAACATTACTAAACAAACCAATCGTGACAGTTACCAGAGACTGTTATTTTCTGCCAATCCTGCAGCTCCTGCAAAAATAATGAGGTCTGAGTCCACAATACACCTTCTGTGACATATTAAAATGACATTCTATTTCAAATCCAAGTAACCTGTGTAGCTGAGAATAATGTGGTGAGTAGGCCTGTCACTTTAATCAATATATCAACTAATCCCACGAAAGATTTTAATCATACGATCAATTGAAATGTGTGATCATTTGCGTATGCATGCCTACTTATTTCCCCTCGTGTTTCAGTCTCCACTCACTGAGACGGGATAGCAAAAAGGTTTCAGCACGCTGCATTGGTGTCTGCTCACCCATCCCTTCTCGTTTCCATGGTGTAGGAGGGGTTCAATCTTGCCAGGGTTTCCCACAGAAAATAGGGGAATCCTGACTGTAGTTGTTTGGTGGCTCGCAGGAGGTGCATGAGGAAGTGAGAGGAGCGTTGCACAATGTAGCTCGAAGGAGGGGTGCAGCCCCTGTGAGACCCACTGTTGCAGAATTACAACATTTTTTATATAAATTGGAGGCTACTTGCATTCCTATTCTGATGATAATCAGAGTTTACAATTGGTCGGCCATACAGTATTGTGTGACCAGTGAAATGTGTGAATAGGTTACTTAAGTGCAATGTGTAAACACTTTGCACTGAAGTAACAGAGACAAAGGGACAAACTCTGTAAAGTCAGACCATGGCTTGAATCATTCAGGGAGAAATGCCTGCAGGCGGTACCAGAAGAGCACAATTCTGTGGATGAAATGATGATTCCTTTCAAGGGGAAGTTCAGCAGCATCAAGCAGTATATGCGAGGCAAGCTACACCCATGGGGGTTCAAAGTATGGGTGAGAGCTGGAATCTCTGGCATGATGCTTGACTTTGATGTTTACCAGGGCAGCTAGAATGGAATAGGCGTCAAATCTGAACTTGGATTGTCAGGTGATGTTGTGTTGAAGCTTCCCTCCACTCTTCCAAAGGGTCAGAACTACAAGATCTACGCAGACAACTACTTCACCTCTGTTCCACTGGTAGTGAAGCTCCTTGAGCATGGAATCCATTATGTGGGTATAGCCAGGCAGGTGTGGCTCCCCAACTGCAACCTTGAAGATGAGAAGATCTTGAAGAAGAAGGGTAGAGGAAGCTTTGACCACAGAGTGGAGTGGAAACACAACATCTGCGCTGTGAAGTGGTATGACAACAGGGCAGTCACACTTGTGTCATCCTTCACAGGACCAGAACCTGTGCAGGAGATTCAGCGCTGGGACAAAGCCACCAAAACCTACATTGACTTTGAAAGACCTTACATTGTGGCTACCTACAACAAATACATGGGAGGTGTGGATTTGTTGGACTCGTTTACAGCAAAATACAAGTTCACCCTGAAATCCCGGCGTTGGTGCATGTACATCTTCTGGCACACCATCACCCTCTCGCTGTGGTCAACGCCTGGCTCCTCTACAAACGGCACTGTCAGGATCTCGCGATGCCAAAGAAGGAGATGCTAAACATGAGAAAGCTAGCATCCTCTCTCATCCTGGTAAGAATCTATTTCTGCTATTTGCCATGTTTTGACTGCTAGGAAGAGGCCATCCTCAGATGATGGGAGTCCAAATTGTCCCTGTAAGAAATCATGTGCACACCCTGCTATTCGATGTGGGGAAGGATCTTACTGGAGATTTCTTGATGAAGGTGAAGAGAGGACGCTGCAAACATTGCAGTAAAGGGTATACGAAAACCCAGTGCAGCAAGTGCGATGTTCGCCTTGGTTTTTCAGAGGACAGGAACTGTTTTTGGGACTATCGTTGTAAAGAAAAAGTTCTCTTTGCTGGAATTAATTAAAAATACTGTTCATAACTACATGACTAAGATTATTTTTCATGTTATACTGTTCTGGGACAAAAGCAAAACCCTGCAAATGAGTCCGTAGTGCTGTATTGTTGTTCAGACAATGAGTACAGGAAATTCTGCTCCCCATTTAGCCCAATGTTGCAATATTACAACATTTCTGTAAAATCTTACGAAAACATAACATTTTTTAAAACACTTCATGTCCAGCCTCAAAGGCCTCCTACAACAACATCTGAGTGGTTAAAAATTTAGTTGTTTGTTTTTCTATATTTGGGTTTTACAGGGTTTAACTGGTACCATAGTATGCGTCAGGCTAATAACAGCTAGCGCGTTAGGTTAGTTGACCGTGAGGTTGTCTTTAAGACAGGAACTTTACTGACCGTTTTATGTTGCTCTCAAACATCAAGGTTTTTAAAATAGACAAATGACGCTTAGCCCAGCTTGTGTCAGGTAGGCACATCTGCTCAAAGTTTAGCACGAGAGCCTCGTGAGGGAGAGCCAGCGAAACGCTAGTTAAAAAAGAAAACGGAAAAGTCGAACCCGACCGCTTAACGGTGGGAGATTTTTTGGATTATAAAAGCGGCCAGCCAACCGGACAAATGTACTGGCTCATGCTTAATTAGTCTGGATACAATGTACAACTACAACTGGTTTCTCGTCGTCACACCAGTTTTAACAAGTGGAATTCTGGGTGGATATGATGTAGATCAAAAAATGCAACTGAAACATTTTGCTCAGAGGCCCAAGGGATGTTTTGCTGTTGTAACTGGTTAACCACTTAGTTTGCTTCTGAAGGCATATTTATCAGCACTTTTACTGACTGCCTCTGTACTCTGGAAACTGAAACTCAACTGCTCATATTTTCTTTATGACACAATACTAAATCAACAATGAAAGGCTATGGTTAATTTGTTTAAGCATGCTAATACTGATATACATACATATTAAATCAACTATGTCACACACAAACAGCGATTTTGAGGGGGGATTTTGCAACCTGGGGTTGTTCTGCACTTACACAATCATCAAGGAAAAGTTCTCCACTTTGTCAAGATAACATGTTACAGGGTGCGTGAAAACTTGGCTGCAGAAAACTCCCGGGTGGGACTCCACTGGCAGGCTCTTATGTTGCAATTAAAGTCCACCCTGCATGATCTGGGTGCCATAAGACAAGTGGCAAGAAATATTACAAAGACCTGATTGTCAGCTGTTTTCTGAGATTTCAAAGATAATTAAATAGAAAATAATGGTACGACGTGTTGAAACATTACACTATGTTTAGGAGAAGAAAGCCAGAATCTAGCCAGGAGTCTGGCCAGAAAATTACTTTAGATAACGCCTCAGAAAGAAAAGGTCTGAACCCCCCCGAACTGACACCAGCAGCTCACTGATGAAAGAAAAGATATTTCTACTGTGGTCTAATTTGAGAGAGTAGCTCTATGAGCAGCAGTTTGTTAAACATTAATAGCTATACAAGTTCAACAGCAGCTAGTTCAGTTTTAGGAGCCATTGTCACCATGCATTCTTAAACATTTGTTCAATCTGTCGAGGAGAGCTCAATAAAATCACCGGCTATACTTCTGTTCTGGACTCCTGATTAACATTTTACACAGTGCTTTTTGTGAATATTTTTCCTACTACTCTAACCTCCTACAGTCATCACAAAAACTTGGCAGGGTTTAGGCCTAAAGGGGTAGTTTTCTCTTTCCCGCTCTCTTATCCCTGCAGCTGAGAGCTCTGTGCTGCCGTTAGTCTAACCGGCATAAGCCCATTGCTCAGCGGCAGCAGATTCTCCATAATAACAGATCTGCCTGAGTAATCGAGATGAAGAAGAAAACAAACTTTTCCCCTGTGTGCATTCACGCAGGAAGATTGTTCATACTTTCAGAAATAGTGGTTCCTGTTGCTAAAGAAGGGGATATCCACCATGCAAAGTATTGGTTACTTTAATTTCACCAACAGCCATTTCCAGTTTTTTGATTTATCACATGTTTGCTGCTTCCATGTAACATATTGCTTTGTTCATATTCTGGTGGACTTGTCAAAGTCAGGATTCCCCCTTCAGGCTGTTTCTTTAGGGTTAATGGACTTTCAGCAAATACAAAACTGAATCAGAAGAGAAATGACAGTGACAGGTCAAGACTACACTGTACATTAAGGTGACAATGCTTTAAAACACCTCCACTGTCTTTTTTTCATTCTAGAACGTTGTAAAAAAAATAATTAAAGAGCTGGACCATTTTTTTAATCTCCACTGCAGAGATTTACCAGCTAAATTGGCATTTAGCCAAGATATTGTAGTCTGCCGGATGGACTGTACAATACTACTCAATCAATGACTGCAGAGAATAAATCTCCTGCTGCGGGCGAGACGTATCTCTGAAAAACAGGATCTTTTCGGTGAAAGTAAGAGAGGCATATCAAAAGCTGGGTGGTGAGCCAGAAACCACAGAAAAGCGTGAGCCAGCAGAGAAAAAGGTGAGGGGAAGATATTTTAACCCTGCATTCAAACACAGTTGGTTCTAATTTCACTTCTCACTTGGACCCAAGTCAAACAAACTGCGACACATGACCAAGCACACTGAAAATAAAGATATGCCCCTGACTGTTTT
>NC_046382.1:34004554-34105030 GCF_011125445.2 Fundulus heteroclitus
TACCGGTTGTGACTTCTGACTTGTGGGCCCCACACGTCTTACTCGGCCTGGGGTGGCGTGTACTTCATGCATGCCATCCCATACCTCCTCAGCCACCTATAGGGGGTAAGAGTTACTGAATAAATGTTGTAATATTAAGGGTATTTTGATTTTGAATTCTTTAAATAATTTATATAAAGAATTTTAAGCTCTCAAAATCTAAACTTAACAGGTTTACATATTTGTATATTTTTGGAGATTGTTATATACATTTTTTCACATATTTGCAGATAAAACAGCTTTACATAAATGTTTTTGAAACATAAATTAATCTTAGTTTTGTTTGTGTCCCTTGGTGACACCTGTGTTTTGAACGCATCCATAGATCATGATGTGGCTCCTTTTTTCTTCCTCCTTCCCTAGGTTGGTTGGTCGACCAGACGAGTAACTATGCATCAACCTTCTTCGTCAGTGGTGCTTCATTCTTCCTCAGCTCTTTGGTCCTTGTGGCTAACTCTTTAGCTACACGTCTGATGCCGCTGTGTGAAACGGCTCTAGGTCAAAGAAAGCGCTCAAGGGAAACAAATCACTCATAGATTGTTCCTTTTTTGTCAGGAATTGAAAGTTGTGATGCAATCTAATACACAGTGTTTGCTGAAGTATTAACAACCCTTGAACATTTTCACATTTTGTCAGGTTACAACTGTTTTATTATTGAGATTTTATGAGTTAGACCAAAACTAAGAAGCAAAGTTGTGAAGTGGTAGGGGGGGAAATCATGGTTTCAAACATTTTTACCAGATCTGCAAAGGATACCATGCAATTGTATTTAACCCCTAAAAACCATCGCAACCAACTTCCTTCAGAAATCACTCTTTTTCTGTGTAGCTTAATCCAATAAATCTCACTGTTAAGAGAGAGAAAACTCTAGCTGTCTATCCGTGGAGGCCTCAGAGCTTTGTTAGATAATATTTATGAAAAAGACAGCATAATAAAGACTAAGGGATGTGTTGCCACATTCGCTTATTTTCAGCGACTTTGTGCTTTATTTGTTTATAATGTTTATAAGGAAGAGGCAATAGAGTTCTGTCTGTATTCACAAATATTCTCAGAGTCCACTCAGAGAGCTCCTATCTTAGCATAAAGATTCCTACCAATGAGTCTTAGTTTGAGAGTGATTCAGAAAGCAGCTGAGGGGGACTCTGAGTAAAAAGATGACAGAAATGTTTATCTTAGGGAGGAGGTGTGGTTTGACCCGTGGTAGGTGTGATGCTATCTTTTAAAAGCTGTGATTGGTTGATAGTACAAGAAACAAACAACAACAAAAAAGACAGAAAGAAAACACAATGGAGAGAAGTTAACCGATTATACTGGATTAAGAAAACTGTACCTTATTTACATCCTCATCATTATTTTGATTTGGTTATTGATATGTTTACTTGCCATACTGGTCATTTTACTACTTCATCTTATTTGATAATTAAAGGTATAGTGCTGTAGGTGAGAAATGCCCAAGCCATTTTTTTTAAATAACTGTGTATGTGCAAAACAATCCTACCTGCTCTTCCGCTCCTCAGGAGGATCACATGAAAAAAATCTCCCCAAATCCACTCTGGTCTTATTCTTTCTACTGAGGCCTTCCTCTTCTTCTCGTACACTTGTAAGACAGTTTACTTCTTGCGACTCTCAGCCATTTTCAAAGTATACAGTGAGAGCAGTGGAGATACAATAAATGGGTTAACACTGAAGCTAACTGGATACATAAAACTTGAAGAGCGCATGCGCAGCAGAAAGCAGAAACTGACAAGGAATGTGCTCACACATCGGCGTTACGTGAGCAACATCACAAAGATTGCAATGTGGAACAACCAATAGATAAGGTGATCCCCCGGGACTCAAAACCGAATGGATTGTCCTCTATAACCTTTAATGTGCACTCACCTGTCAACATTTCATGGGAATACCTGCTTGTATAAAGCGGTTATATTGGTAAAACGACCAACATAAAATGGAGAAAAAAATGTGGAGAAAACCAAACTGAACAGAGGAGGCAGTGCTCTGTCCGCTCAGCGCTAGGATGAGAATAGAGGAGTGTTGAAAGGTAAACTGTTACCTGGATCACTGCGCAAATAGGGGGACTTTGAACCGCATTGCCATAGATCAATGCATCCTTTTCTCTGTGTGTCCCTTGGGGCTTTTACGCACCAGCCTGAATAGTGAGAAGCGCTCCTTTCAGCAATTAAAATGAGGAGATGACATCACACAAGCAAACTTCTAGATGACCATTTTGCCAACAGTTGTGCCATATTAAAGCCATGATGAAATGATTGATGTCAGATTGAATTCTGGCCATCTAGCCGGAGGACAACTCAGAAGGGGGTTGTGAGAAAGAGTTTCAGGCTGGTACGGCCTCTCTCGGCAGGGTGCCTGTTGTAAACCCCAAACCACCCCCCCAGACAAAAGGTCAGAGCACTCTTCTGACCAGTCTCTCAGTCTTCTTTTCCCATGGTGCTCCAGAAGGGGGTTTAGCAAGCTACCCCTGCAAGCTACAAGAGATCCAGTCTTCACCTTCTGTTTCTACCTGGGACTCTAAAGGAGAGGCCCCCCTGCAGGAGCCATGCATGGGGGCCTGAAAGAGGCCACGAGCTGAGTAAAAATGAGCCTCTCTGAAACTCAGTTCCTCCCTTGCATCGGGAGAAACCACCATCCAATTCAAAGATAAGTCTGTCCCTTCTGCTTAAAAACAGATGCCGAGGTGAACGAACCCGTCTATGCCAGCTTTATTTTGCTTCCTCAGCCGACTCCAGATGGAGCTGGTTTCCAGACAACGCAGAGCTGAAAAGCCTGCACAGGAGCCACTTCCCCGAGCTGAGGGCAAAATCTGATGAAATCGCTTGCTGAATGCCGGGGGACTTGATTGCACACCCGGTCAGAGAACATGGCAACATGTCTGCTGCCGCTAGGCCACAGAGCCGCAGGCTAGCCCGCTGCTGAAAGAAACAATGTTTTCCCTTTTCAATGCTCCCTTCCTTGGATGGCCAAAGTGAACCGAACTTGCACAAGACACCGACAGGTCTGGCAGGATTAAGGCAGGGAAAGATTACACGGCCATTTGGAAATGTTTGTGTAATGCGTTTACATGGTGTTTAAACACAAAGAGCTAACGGAGGTAGCTTCATTGCTAGCATTCGGTACCATGTCATTGCCGATGTGATACGAGTGTGTTTTTATGGTTGTAACAAACGTTATCTCCATAGGGGTTTCATACACTAATGGTATATTAGTGTTTATGTTAACTGGCTCACTCATTATGGCTAAAATAAAGGTAAAGTCTTTAAAGTTAGCCACCGAAAGTCCGCTAGCCAACGGCTATTAGCTTCTGGTAACTTCCGGTTCCGGACATTCAAAAAGGGCTTGTTTTAAAGCATAAGGCTTGTTCCTTTCACTCCGCCATCTTTTGATAGTGCTATGAGCCTTATTCCCGCATTAATATGGAATATTATTGTTGATTTAAAAGCGTTTGTTTAACTTTAGGAGTAACCGACTTAACCGACCGATCGCTGCAGCAACCCTGACCTCCTGGAGGTATAATCACATTGATCAAATCAAGCGTCCCTAAAGTAAATGATTTTACTGAGCAAATCATTCTTTAAAATGTTATTTCCTCAAATAATGTTTTGTGTAACTCGGGATTTGCATTGTGAATGGGTTGAAACACATAGCAAATGTTGTTTTGAATTAGTGAAGCTAATTTAACTCCATTCCATGTTTTTCTTAAGTCAGATCTGCAGTGAACCAGGATTCACTGAACTACTCTGATTATGATCAACTACTTTTGTTTTGTCTTTTGTTTTGTTTTTTATGTAAATAGTTTCTTAGCTTTCTTTTTATCTTAATTTTTCTTAGTAATTTAGTTAAGTTTCAGTAGCCCAGTAGAGAGGATTTATTGATTGAAATATGGTGTTAATTCAGATAAACAGCATTATATGGTGATGTTCATTTTATTTCTGTTATTAAATTCTTGAAGAGAAGTTGTCACTCCTTTATTCTATGTGTGTGCAGAGTTTGCTGTTAAAAGATCATTAGTGCTTGAATTCATCCCTTTCAACCATTGTCCTGATATCAGTTTTATCCTCCAGACAATACTTAACAGAGTGTTATTTATGAAACATTAAATAACTTTAAAGAGTGTATAATTGCACAACACTACTGACATCATCATGCAATACAGAAAATACTTTATCATCTCTTTTATCTTGTCTAGAGTTTATTTATGTATATATTTTTCTGCAACTTTTTCCAGTTCTTCTAAAATGTTTATTATTGAGGGCATTTTCTCAACAATTTCTGTTACTAGACCCTGACGCTGAAACCAATTAGTTTCTCTTTATGAGACGACAAAGTTGATCTTATCTAGACATTAATAATTGTGTGATAATCATCTTCATGTAGGAAAAGCAAATGGCATTATGTAAAAATCAGAAATAACACTGGTTTGATCATTGTTGATGGAGCTAGAAAATCCCTGAAGGGTTTTGCAGTTGGTATACACAATCACACATACACAGAGTTTTTTTTTTCTGTGATTCGGTGGTTGCAATATATACACGTAGGAG
This sequence comes from Fundulus heteroclitus, assembly GCF_011125445.2. Lineage (NCBI taxonomy): Eukaryota > Metazoa > Chordata > Actinopteri > Cyprinodontiformes > Fundulidae > Fundulus > Fundulus heteroclitus. Next base: position 34,009,150 of record NC_046382.1, read on the forward strand.
TGAGGACTCCGTGTTCTCTTCTTCTCTGCTGCCTGCAAGCTTGTGGGTATCTGTCTTTTGAGAGTACCCATCACCTCACAGGGAGCCCTGTTTTGTTCTGCTGCTTGTGTGTTTCCTCCCCATCCTCAGTGATGTCTGTGTGCATGTGAGTCAGTGCATATGTGTGCGTGTCTGTGCCCGATCACACAATGTATGTTAGCAACTATGAATATATCTGAATTTATCCTTCATGGTCTATAGATTCCTTTGAAGATTGTCGGCTGACTTACATTTGAAATATGACAATAAGTTTACTTCAATGTTAATTTATTCAAACGATAGCTTTGTGTAGTAAAAATGTAACTTCAAGACTGTCATTTTAAATTGTAACAACAAAACAGAATTATCAGCGTAGTTTCAGTCGCGGAAAATGAGTGTTCAAATATTTTGCTCATGCCGACATCAAAGTCTGCGTAGATTTGTCACAAACGTTCTTGTGATCCTAGCGTCGACTTGAAAGCATGCTATGACATGCTGTGAGCAAGGTTTTGTAGCACCACTCGTAGAGAAGGCAAGATGCTCTACAAAGCTCTTTGTGGTCTGTTGATGCTTTCAGTGCTGTTTTTTGTAATTGTTAGAAATCTGATAAGGTAGTTTCCAGCGAACAGTCGTTCAGCTAAAAATCTGAACGACGAACTGCGGCAGCTTTGTGAGGGGGCATCCTTAAAAGAAACCAAATGCACATGTAGCTAAAAGATTGACTTGAATTTACTTTCTCCGGTGGTTTCTCAGGCTGAAATTTGTCAGAACAGATCTTGTTACCGTTTTTTTTTTTACGTTTTCCACAAGCTTAACATGTCTACCATGGTTTGTATATAATTCACCTCAACAAGGCTCCAATATTGGCCTTTTGATGAAACACTTTGCGGCCTGTGTGTGTGTTTCAGACAGAAGTTTCCACTGTGTAGGTGGATGCGTGGGAGGCAGATAGAGGAGGGGTTTCCTCTGAACCTGGCATCCCCAAAGACTGAAAAGAAAAGGACTTCCCGTTGTAATTACACACATGCAAAAGAGGATGTTTTTTTTTTCTTCTGCCTAATAGTCATGTGTGAACTGCGTTATCCGGCCAACTGTGATACATTACTCTCTCTAGATTTTACTTTTAACATTAAAACACCATTTTAAATAGCATCCTGTTGTGGTTAACTCCTGCTAATATTGAGGGTCTTTTTAGTCCGTTTTGCTATTGCTCACAGTTTCAGTTTTTATATTTATAAATGAAAGCGTTTCATCGAGAGAATTACAGGCAACCGTCTTCTTTGGTCTATTTTGAGCTTGAGAAATGTTCATCTATGGGTAGAGCGAGAGCTAATGTGAAATATTAAAACAAGTGCTACATTTGAACAGGATTTTTTCTGCTTTTTAAACTAGTCAAAATCCTACGAATCATAATTTCTTTGCTTTTTCTTGAACAAACTCATGAAACACTTAAATGGGCTATTTAGTGTTTATTAGTCCCAAGAAAATAAACTTTAGTGGTTATTACACTTTTATCTCCCTACAGTTTTCTGCTGACTTTCACCTTGTTGCCTTCCTGTAAAATCTAAATAGTTTCTTGTGATTTAGATGCACCATTTCGATCCAATTCAACCACAAACGCTGCTGAGCATCACAACAGCAATGCTGATGTCAGCCGGGAGAACTTGCCTCACACACACACGCACACACACCACACACACACACACACACACACACACACACACACACGCACGCAAACACAACACCTGCGCTGTTGGTTTCCACAAGATTGACTTTCTGATAAACTTTTGTCAAGCTGCAGCCAGGTGCATGGTGTTGCCGTGTGTGTGTGTGTGTGTTTGTGTGTGTATTTCACCACATGACTTAGACACACACTCTGTGGGTAGAGAGACACTGCTTAAAACAAAAGATGCTCCAGAGGAAGCACAGGTGAAAAGTAGACACTTCCACATCTACCCAGAGAGTTTAGGTTACCTCCTGTTGTGCTCATTTTATTATCTAATCAGCTGTGATGTCAACTCCAAATCAAATATATATTACATGGCTTTCAATGTCTAATAGAAGAAACAATCACATACGTGATTGCTGTTTTCTTTAATTATTATTGTTTTTGCTGAAGTTTTACAGATTTTACTTGCAAGTTTTTTTAAGTCGTTAATTTGATGACACTTGAAATATTTTTCCAGGACCCCAAAGGCATTTATACGATGTTAGTTCATTCCATCTTTGCATATCAAACCCAAGAGTTTGCATAAATGATGTAAAAATTATTATTGCAGGCATCTCTATAATTATCATTCAAATAGGGGTTGCACTTTGGCTGCCAGAAAAAGGCAAGATCTTAAATTGCTCAAGTTGTCATCAAGTGACATGAGGAATGAAATGGTGGGTTACTGCTAAATGTCTCATGAATGCATTTCTTTACCTTAAAGGGGCGCTATTGGCTCAGGTTAGTTGATGTCTGCTGCCATACCTGGAGACACGTAGCTTCATGTGTTGTCACATTTTGTGTTGTCACATTTTATAACTTGTGAGAATCCATCTATAATTTCAAATAGCCGCTGACTAACCTCACATGGTTTTAAATAGGCCATAACCAATGTCATTGAATCTCTGCACCCTGTTGAAATTACACAAACAAGATACACTAATGGCATCCTAATTCGGACTTTTCCCATACAAATGTTTTACTGAAGATGTTTTTTCTTATCATATTGTCAAATTGTTTTGTTAGATCAGGGAGATTTACACACTTTAAAATGGATCTTCAGTGGTGAGGGAATTCCTGGGACTTCAGGTTGCCAACATCCGCTCTAATTTGGGAATCAGCTTGTTGGAATATCTTATGATTTACTGTGACATTGTCAGCTGCTAATGTGCTTAGATAGAACTGATTCATAATTTAAACTGGAAAAACTGGAGTATGATCTCAAGACAGTGTCCTAGGATTATTCTGCATCTTCTCCAATGTTTGGGTTTTCTTCGGGTTCCCTGGCATCACCCCACAGTCCAAAAATATGAATGTTAGGTAATTTGGTTTCCCTAGAATGTCCCTTAGGTATGTGTTTGATGTTTTTGGTGTATCTTTTATGTTGCCCTGTGATGAATTGGCGACCTATTTGGGGTGTACCCACCTCTTGCACAATGACTGCTGGAGATAGGCACTGGCGACCTTGCAAGGACCAGCGGTCATAGACAATGAATGGATGGATGTCCAATTACAGTCACAAACCTCAAACTATTTGATTTAGATTTTATGTGATGGGTGTACACAAAAGTGCAAAACTCAGATGGAAGGAAACAATGTTTATGGTTGCTGATTGTGCCCAGTGAAAAGTTCCTTTCAGGCTGAAAATGGACTAAGTAAAAACTATCAGGACGAACGCTTGGCGTATATTGTAGTATTTGAAGATTAATATATGTTTTTTTCTGTGTTTTCTTTTTATGGTGAAAACACGTTACTAGGCCCCTGTAGGAGGCATGAATAGTTGTTCAGGCTACTATAGATTGCAGCGTCATATTGTTATCACAAATGGGCCGGTTGCACCTTCTGTGCAGGTGGAAATGTCCGCTTCATCCAACCTGTACTTTTTTGAATCATATAAAGAAAACATTAGGAGTAAGGATGTAAAACTAAATGAATCAGAAGTGAGCGTGACTTAACATGACCTCTTGCCTGTAGCCTGTTTTGTGCACATTTAGTACTTCAACGTCTGTTTTAGGGGTTGCATTAATGTAAGCAGAAATCTTATTTTTTGGATTAGGATTAGAAAACAAACACAAACGTTCACACCTTCAAGACCTTAACCTTTTCTGTTCTTTTCAATATCCTCCCACACACCCACAGACACGTGCATTTCTGCACAGAGTTAAAAAAAAGACAGAAGAAAATATACTATTAAGAGTGACAGAAACAGTGAAGTGAATATTATCATTAAAAGGGGTAACAGATAATGACTAACATATGCAACAAGGGTCCAAAAAGAAATAAAGAAGATGGCTACACTGTAAGAGTGAAAGTATTTTTTTTTTGTTTTTTTTTTACAAGCAAAGTGCGTGAGGTGTTCTGTGTTTGAATATAGAAACCGCAAAGTATGCAGGAAAAAACATAGTTAAAGAAAACATTTTAAAAGAGACCGAGAAAAAGTTAAGTGCTGTTCTTTGTTGTGGCAGTGCCCTTTGTCTTGTAGTCTGTTGTCTTTTTTTACCTGACTTTTTTTTTTCTTTTTAGTGTAACATGAAGAGTTTTGATTTCCAGTTTTATATAAATGTGAAGGTTATGCTCATAACTGGTTATAAAAAACATTGTTTTTAAACAGCTAACCTGCCTTTGTATGTGTGCAGAGCTGACTGCACACTTCAAATAGCTTCGGTCTGGTCGTTTAGGGGATTTTGGGGAAATCCAGCGCCCTCATGACAGCACTGTCAATCAAAGCAAGAAACTTGCCAAATTCAAAGCTCTAACTCCACTCAACGATAGATCATGATGCCCTTTAACTTTAGCCAGAGTAACAGTTGCGTATCATTAAAAAGGTGATCTTGAAAAATAGCATTGACACAGCAGTCTGCAACAGTTGCACTATGAACTTTGGCACTGTTTATTTGTAGCTTTGTTTCTGTAAATGTTAGAGCGTAAAGTGGTGAGACGGCCAGATGAGACGGCCTCATCTCATCTGGCGTCACCACACGATAGCAATATCACTGAGAAAACTATGAATACTTTCTTTTAATAAATACAGCAAAAACCTTAACAAATCATAAACCGTTTTAAATAATCTTTGATTGAAATACTACAATTCAATCAAGCCTGATTTTAGATTTAGCCAGAGATGATCAAAAGCAGTCTAGACTGATTCAAAAGTGTGAAATTGCCCTTTAGTTTTGCCTCCAAAACTGAAACTTTGAAACTTTAGCAACATCAAAAGGCTAATGGTTAGCAGTCACTGTATTCTCATAGAGAAGGAAAAATTGTTCTTATCTTGTCTGTCACTCTGTCACTACTTTCTTTATCTATGTACCCGCAATGATGCCACTTAGTGTTTCTGATAGTCCAACAAACTCTCTTTCAGTCAACTTTGTCATCTTAAAGTCTAGTTCACACCTGCTTGACCACAAACTCTGTGTAATGTATTTTTTGTGTCCCACTTTTCAGCTGAAACAAAAAATTTGAACTAAATGTAGTACAGAAAGCTGAGAGATAGGTTTTTTTTAGGGGAGCTTGGAAAGGAACTCTGTTTCCCCACTGACCGGCGGCTTTTTCCTCACTCTGGAGCCATCTGATAGATAACCTGTCTCTCATTAGCTGTGCGAGTATCCGTCATGGCAGATTGTGGTCAAAGTTCAACAAATTTCGCCTTTGACCTGAGCAAAGCGCAATCTCCAACAAGCCAAAAGCACCTCCATGCCAAGGTGGGAGCTGCACTCCACTCGTGCTTTACTCAACTCGATGCAAAACCATTGTTGTGTGGAGCAGTAATACAAATCAATGGATTTTAGAGCACAGCGGCGCTGGTGCCCCATTCAGTATGGAAACCCCCGATACTTTGCATGCTTTGCCTGCAGACATAATCAATCTGTTGCTGGATCCACTGGCAGACCGATCATCCTAAACCATCATGAACACACCTCAGTCCAGATGAGAGAAAGAAAAGCTAAAAATTGATGGTCTGTAATGATGTGCTCCATGAATGGAAGAGTTGGGTTCTGAGCATGTTTATACACACATTTTCAGCACCCTTAGATTTGACAATAAGATACATTTTAATGATGTTGAATTGTTGAGTAGGTGGACTGTTCAGCTTAGAATATCTATAGGGAGCACACCTGTGATTGTTTTACTGTCAAATATATATCTTATAATGATCCCAGATTAAAAAAAAAAAAAGTTGGGCTCATCATCAAGCACACAGAATTTTAGACACATTCATTCATAGCTGGTATTTATACAGTTGAGCCCCATTTGGACACCGTCTCATTTTCAGGAGAGACCTGTTTAATTTAATACAACATTTAATACATCTTGCTGTAAACCTTCAGTAGGTCATCCAGTACTACAGAACATAATACTTTAAAAAAGTCTATAAAGCTGTGAAGATGAACTGATTAGAAGCAATTTAAGATTGTTATCATGTAACTTCAGCAAAATAACATCTAAGGCAATGTTCCCAGCACTTTATAGTGCTAAAAACAAATATGAATTCTTACTGATCTGACTGTAATAGCACATGCATGATCGCAGGTAGAGTTCTGATGAAAAAAAGATGTTGGCGGTGTGGGGGTGCGGCATATCTGTTGAAGAAAGTAGATATTAATCCAATTGATCAAGGAATTATTTGATGGATTACTAGAATATTTGATAGCCACTGCCTCTGAATAAACCAGTGCATTATTGCCAATGAAGACACTGTGGAAAAACCTACTGTGTCCGAGTGGAGGAAGGTGTGTTCAGCCTTGCTAAAAATGTTATTCAACAGAACATGTACTTGTCCGCGTTGTCCAAATAGCTTGCAGATTTGAATGCAGGGATAAATTTCAAACTCTTTACAGGTCAACTGAAAAAAAAAAACAATTCCTTTTCTGCTTTACACAAAAGGTCTCAAACATATCCAAGCTTATAGATCAGGGGTCACTAACATGGTGCCCCTGGACCACGTGTGATGCCCTCAAGCCTATTAAAAAAATAGAAAAACCCTCCTGTGCGCTGCATATAAAATGTTATTTTATTTAGTTGCTCTTCCTTTTTAAATCATACTTGTACTTACATAGATTTAAAATGATAAATGCATTTAAAACATGTTTATATTACATAAAGTTAAGGTGAGCTCTGACTCTTCTAGTTCAAAGGTCAGTAGACGTAGCCCTTCGTGTGACACGGTAGCAATGAAGTAGCTCTAATCTTGTAAAAGGTTGGGGACCCCTGTTATAGCGCATGCCTTAATATCTTAATAATAGTTTGTGCTTAATCAGGTGAAATCACATGCTGGTGAGCATTTTGCGGGGCAGATACCCTACCTTGAAATATTGTGATTTTTTTTTCTATTGCAAGATCTTGTGCCAATAGTTAGAGCCCTTATATCCACTGGACACAATCTCAGCTTGATTTGTAACCTCTGGGTAAGATTTTGAACTTGAAAGAGAAGTCAAATGGCCTCATTAAATGTATACATGCAAAATGACATCAAACAAACAATTTATTTTGAAAGGAGAGATTTTCTTGCATCTATGCAACAAACACATCTGCAGATCTGAGAAACACCTATAGCTCAACAGTTTGATGCTGCAAACTTATCTGATAATTTCATCCTTTACAGCATACTTCTTTCTGAGAGCTAATCTAATAAAACACTGGCCTCCATACGGTGGGAATCAAAATAGCATCTGCATTTAAGTGTGATCTGATACAACATTTACTGCAAACTGAACCCACCTGACACTTGGGACACTTGGAGGCTTAAAGTATGACACATCTGTGTGTCAGATAGCTACATGGCAATGAATGGTCCCACATTGGCTCTGAGGCCTTTACTAATGTGTGAGTGCTAGGATTTATACACGAGAGTGATAAAAAAAGAATACAAAATTACAATATACAGAACATCAGAATTGATGTTTGCCAATTTAGGCCAATTAGAATGTCCAAAATTAATCAATTTTGCTAAATGGAGGAATAATGAGCAAAGATTATTATAGAGGTCTAAGAATTGTGGACTTTTAAATGTTAGGAAAGTTCTTCAAAACGGCAAAAACAGCAAGTGAGATTTCAATATCTAGTTTCAACTGTGAATCCAATTATCACTTCCCTGGTTTCAAAACAGTAACTTGTTGTTTTAAGCATCAACACCATCGCAATCTCTTTCTTGCCTTTGATTATCACATTTGCCATATTCGGTGGCACCACAGACACATTAAGTCAATAAAACAAACCATCTCCTTTAAGATACTCTAAATTTGCAAGCATTCTTTTTTTTGTTGTTGTAAACTTAAAGTTTTAGGAGATGAGAGTTTCTCCTTTCAGTAATCTAATAAATCTGATTGTTTTCAGTAAAAAAAATGTTTTGAGCTGGGTTTATAAAGCATCTATCTGAGCCTGACTTAATTAGTTTGAGTTTGCAGCAATTTTACAAACTGTATTTACTTGAACTGGATTGAAGATACCTGGATTTGAATTGTATCTGGCATCATTGTGATGTATGTGTCACAAAATACTTTTATCCTACAAAAAAAATTGACTTTTCGAAATTATCACATGTTTTTTATACCCCCAAAACACTTTTATGTATATTTAACATGCAGCAGTTTATTGGGTTGTTGCCTGCTGTAGAGTGTTTTTTAAACAAAGGTGTGTGTGTGTGTCATCTATTTCACTATAAATATGCATTTGTTAGTCACATAGCGTGTATGGTACATTCTGAGCAACTTTGCACCCTTGTACTGCACGTTTTATTTATAGAATATTTGTTTTTGTCAGTATCTGCCTGCACTGGTTTGTAAAATACCGTGTTTGTGTTAGCGTCTGTGTCTGCGTAAAACCAGTTTTCCACTCATCTTGTGTCTCACCAGCTCATAGAGGAAGCCCTGAGCTCTCATTTTGAGTCAGCCCACTCTTCTCTGTGGAAACTTCACACACAGGCTTGGCTTATAATGGAACATGCTGCTTACATGTGTGCATGTAAAAAGATGACTATCAATTTATGTATGCCCATGCTCTGCTATGGTTTGGAACCAAAAATGTTAATGTTTGTCTGTGCAGGGCCCATCAAGAAAATTTTCTAACACTGTTTGCAGTTGTAAAATTTTAAAACTGCCTTTTAAACCCAAAATCAAACCCGAAATTTGTAGTGACCTCTTGTGTCCCTGTGTGCCAATTTGCAAGCAAAATGAGGTGTGAACACTGAAGTCACATGCCACGCACCAGTTGGAGCAACTTGTGTTAAAAACAAATCAAATTTTCCATTCGGTTAAACGGTTGTTTGTCATGTTTGTGTGTGTGTGTGTGTGTGTGTGCAAAGTATCAGTAATGTTTGTGTGTGGGAACAGTTTAACTTAAAACTAATGAATATTTTTAACCTAAATGGAAAGATCAGAACATTTGAGGTAAGGCTTTACTATTTTACGTGCAGTATGCAGCAGATATCAGTGACTTTAGATGAGTTTAATGTGGTAAACCAGTTAGTTCCACTAGTTTTTAAAAGTGAAATCAGTCTCAAAACTTATAGTTGTGCCTTGCCCCAATGCAAATTGGGTTTACTGGCAAAACTAAAAATGGCTCATGTTTCTGCAAGAAACAAATTACCAAAGGACAGTTAGAATAGTTGAATTGTCATGTGTGGTAAGTTGTAACAAGATGAAGACAAGAGCTTACAGTGAGGTTGGTTGGAGGTTATATAATCGGGTATAAACTGGCAGATATTACAGAAGGAGAATAAGAGCACAAGCATGGGCAGAATAATGAAAGAAAGTAGTTACGGACAATAAAAACCAGTGTGCTTATGTACTAAGGGAAAAGTGGAGAATGGCTCTAGATTCAGGTTAGCTTAATGAGGGGAATGTGGAACAGTTGTAGAGGAGAGAGAAAACCAGGAAGACTGAGAGAAAAATAATAATAAACAGATCATGCATGGGGAACTGACAAAAGATACAAATGTATCTACCACTCAAAACAGGGAAAGACCTAATACTAACACAAGCGGAATAAAAACGCACAGAAGGAAGAACACAAGAAATAAGAAACCAAACACAAAGCAATGAACTGAATACAGAACCTTTCCAACAACAATGAAGAACTCAGAAATGATCAAAACACCCAAGGAACATAAATAAAATTAATATGACAGACATTTTATCCAAATCCAAAATTAGAGCCTACTTTCAATGAAGGCCGCATAATTAGTCAGTTAATCAACCCCTTGAACAGGATTCTTCAAAGGTCCACAAATCTTCTAAGATGTGGTCTCAGGCAAATCTTCATTACTTGCTTCAGCTGTTCTTGTGACAGACTGCTTAATAAGAATAATAAGAATGGACAGTGGCTCTGGTCTCACCTTGAATGTTTGGAGTTGTTCTTTTTTTTTTACCATAGTTTTGTAACCAGCTTGTTAATGCAAAACACGAGTGCTCAGGAAGTTACTGTATGACGCACTAAACACATCAAAGAAGGGTTTATAATACAAAAACATTGTACCGCAGAGCTTCAGTCAAAGATAAACCTTGTGTTGCAAATGATTCAAAACAGACATTTAACTCAACTCCTCCGCAAACTGGACAAGTCCTGTGACTCGGTTGTGTCCAGTTTCTAGCTTCTTTTGAAGTTCAGTCTTGTACTTGAAACACATCTCCTCATGTGAAGCAGGCCCACTTGGAGGAGCAGCCAATCAAGAGCATATTAACCCCCTTTAAACATTAAAGAAATTCACAGATATGCAAGTTTATCTAAAACAAATTCTTTCCAACAAAAACAATTTCTTCCTGCGTATTGGAATTGTTTCACATTTAGGATTTAGTGTTTTACTAATGGATCAATTTAATAGTTTCAGTTTCAATAAAAAATTCAATGGTTAGCCTTCATGACGTCTTAACTTGTCTACTATCTGAGTGCAATGTAGCTACAGAAGAGATTACTACAAACATATTAGTGGCAGAACAATTTTAAGGTCATGAAAAAAAGTCTTCATTTTGGCAAAACAAAGAGCTCCTTTTGGGCCAATGTAAAACCTGGCCAGTCAAAGTGAGTAAAAGTATAGTCTCTGGTTTTGGTTGGTTCACACTAAAACTAGATCTTCTGAGTTTGCTCTCTCTTTATCAATTCAACACTTAATTTTACGAATGGCAGTCCTTTATGAACAGTGACCATAATGAATTATACACTGGACATTCATTTTAAGTCACCCAATAGGCCAATTAGGTAGGTGCAATTCTAATAAAAATAGAATAGGTAAGGTCTTATCTTATATGAATTACATTTTCAGGTATGAATAGCAGAATTTTCCACCTGAATTTTGGTCGTTTCATTATTAAGTGAATAGGCAGACGATCTGGTTCTCTTACAAGTGGCAGATTAAAAACTTCACCTGAACTGTTGTGTTTAAAAAAAAATTGCTGATAGTTTTATTGTTTCCATATATACCTATTAATTTGTTATGACCTTGTAAGTTGCAATCATATGCAGTACATCGAAAGCTATTAATCATTCAATGTCTCCAGGAAGGGAAGAAAAGCCACTAATTGGAATTTAAGATATAAAGTGGCTCCTGATCAGACAAAAGTTGTGATATTTTATCAGAATATCTTTAGACGACAATAAAATGTCACCACGCCTTATGTAGGGGAAACACCGAGCGCAGGTTCTGCTTTTTCTGCCTCTTTCATCTAAATATCTGCATCCTGTCTCTGAAATATCACATTTTGGGTTTTTGATGGAAGCGTGTGGTGGGTTTCATATTTCACATGTGCCAGATGAGCATGTTGCAGGTAACTGCAGAAAACATTCAATTTCACATTTCCAATGTGCATGGAAATGTCATGAGGTTGTAGTTTTAAAGCCATATACATGGGGTTTATCTTTGTGTAGAGCATGTTTTGAATCTTTTAAATAAATTTGAATGGTACATATTTCAAGTCTTTTAAAATCCTTCACCTGCATGTTGTGGACACTTACAGGGGTTGGACAATGAAACTGAAACACCTCTCATTTTAGTATGGGAGGTTTCATGGCTAAATTGGACCAGCCTGGTGACCAATCTTCATTAATTGCACATTGAACCAATAAGAGCAGAGTGTGAAGGTCCAATTAGCAGGGTAAGAGCACAGTTTTGCTCAAAATATTGCAATGCACACAACATTATGGGTGACATACCAGAGTTCAAAAGAGGACAAATTGTTGGTGCACGTCGTGCTGGCGCATCTGTGACCAAGACAGCAAGTCTTTGTGATGTATCAAGAGCCACGGTATCCAGGGTAATGTCAGCATACCACCAAGAAGGACGAACCACATCCAACAGGATTAACTGTGGACGCAAGAGGAAGCTGTCTGAAAGGGATGTTCGGGTGCTAACCCGGATTGTATCCAAAAAACATAAAATCACGGCTCCCCAAATCACGGCAGAATTAAATGTGCACCTCAACTCTCCTGTTTCCACCAAAACTGTCCGTCGGGAGCTCCACAGGGTCAATGTCCACGGCCGGGCTGCTATAGCCAAACCTTTGGTCACTCGTGCCAATGTCAAACGTCGGTTTCAATGGTGCAAGGAGCGCAAATCTTGGGCTGTGGACAATGTGAAACATGTATTGTTCTCTGATGAGTCAACCTTTACTGTTTTCCCCACATCCGGGAGAGTTATGGTGTGGAGAAGCCCCAAAGAAGCGTACCACCCAGACTGTTGCATGCCCAGAGTGAAGCATGGGGGTGGATCAGTGATGGTTTGGGCCGCCATATCATGGCATTCCCTTGGCCCCATACTTGTCCTAGATGGGCGCGTCACTGCCAAGAACTACCGAACCATTCTGGAGCATCATGTGCATCCAATGGTTCAAACATTGTATCCTGAAGGAGGTGCCATGTATCAGGATGACAATGCACCAATACACACAGCAAGACTGGTGAAAGATTGGTTTGATGAACATGAAAGTGAAGTTGAACATCTCCCATGGCCTCCACAGTCACCAGATCTAAATATTATTGAGCCACTTTGGGGTGTTTTGGAGGAGCGAGTCAGGAAACATTTTCCTCCACCAGCATCACGTCTTGACCTGGCCACTTTCCTGCAAGAAGAATGGCTTAAAATCCCTCTGACCACTGTGCAGGACTTGTATATGTCATTCCCAAGACGAATTGACGCTGTATTGGCCGCAAAAGGAGACCCTACACCATACAAATAAATTATTGTGGTCTAAAACCAGGTGTTTCAGTTTCATTGTCCAACCCCTGTATGTTCTGTCTGTGCTGCTTGTTTAATACTAAGTCAATCCTTGTAGCTCTAAACCTTTTCAATGTTGTCTGGCTTTAAAGGGGCCACGACAACTAATTTCATTTCTCTCGGCTTTTGGGGGTATAATATGATCTGTTGTGCACTGATGAGGCCGTGTTAATGTTAGAAGCAGTTATCAAAGGACCTGCTCATATGCGGTCAGCTTTGTTTCTTTGATCAAAACGATTAGATTGGTTTATCTTTCAACATAACTCATATTGTATTCTCCAATCAGAGCACACCATCAAGCATAAAACCTTCCCCCTCCCCTCTCCCTCATCCCAAGCATGTCTGACGGCTCCAGTTGAGCAGAAGATGGCTACTAAAAATGGGGTACGTTATGTCCGAGAGTGCTCAAAAATGGATGGAAGTTTCCACTCCAGGTTAAAGCCTTTGGTCAGCTTGGCTTCGCCTGTCCGACATCCTGCAACACAAATACTTCCACTTGTGTTATGTGTTATGCCTTGGGGCTCAGCACTGCCCCTTATCAGTGTGGAGCGGTACTTTCTACCTCAGACTGTGCATTTTGGCTGCACATTTATGAACCATCAGAAAGACTGTGGAATGTTGGCATGTGTAGCACATGTGTCCTTAAACATGTATGAAGAGAGACAGCAATATGCATGTATCAGCTGCCTGCATCAGTTAGTTCAATGTGTCCACCTCCCCACTGTCTCACCTCACGTATTTGAAAAGGTAAGATGTAAATTCAGTGATTGTGACTTTGAAAATGTTGATATTATACAAAAAACTAATTTATAGAACTGTCACTCTCTCAAGTCTAATTTATATCCTTATGGTTTTTCATCTAAAGAGTTGGAGCGATACTTGGACACAAATAATGGTCCCAAGCAAACAGGTTTTAGAATGGCTCAGTCTGGCTAACATTGAAGGGGCCATATCATGCCTTTTGGTTCTTCCTTTTCACATTGAAATTATTCAATTGTGGTTTACATAAAGTGGAACAGCAATGCTTTGGTATGAATTCCTCTTTAATTTACCCCCATGCTCCCCCTTTTTGCCCCTGTTCTGAGGTGCACCCTCCCCCTCCAGTCACAATTTTCCATTCTACCCTGTTCGGCAATTTTTATAGTATAATAGGGAACCATGTCATGAAAAAACAAACATTTTGACTTATCCAGTTTCCTTCAGCTATTACTACAAGATCGCTATGAGAAATAAAAATGGTGGATTCACGAAATTTGTAAGCTGGAAGTCCATGACCTTGTTTCACAGCTCCACAGAAAATACTGTGACGTAATTGTTCAAAATCATAATAAAAAACTGAAAAAAACTTGAAAAATATTACCCAAAATATTACCCAAAATGAACAGCAAGATATCTGTGAAACCACCTGACGAGATTACAATTTACCTTTTGCAATCAAATATTCTGCATTCCTAGAGACTCCAAGTACATAATGGCTAAAAAAGTGGATTTTGCATAATATGTACCCTTTAAACTTCTCAATCTTGCCGACTTGAACCCTTTTGAATATCTTTGAACTAAGCTGTGCCAGATAACAACAATTAAGTAAATTAACAATTTTGCTAAGAATAGAGGTGAAAGATCCAGACAGAATTCATCCTACAAATACGTGAGGTGAAACTTGCTTTAGGAATAAATACATTTTTGAGTCTGTATGTACAATTTTGCCACTATTGGAATTAAAGGAAGTCTTAAATAAATTTTAACTTGTGCACCCAATAGTTTTTTTAAATAGTCATTAAAGTTGCTTCTTGTTCAGTCTTTCCACCCCGAAAACAATGGCTCAAATGCATCAAATAAAATACTCCATGTTGATGACAAGCGTGCCCTAAATAGATCTTTAGTGTCAACTGCTTACATTTGCTTGATAAAAAGATTTTTTTTTTTTTGGTTTACATATTGTTTCCTTCCTAAAATAATGACCTATGTAATTTTGTTGCCTAAACATATCTTTTTGCCTAAATAAACTTAATAACTTATTGCCACATTATTCTGTGTTTTCTGAAAAATGAAAAAAAAAAAGACTCAGGCTCTTATTTTAGGAAGCTACTTCCTACTAGTAAAGAAAAATGTAATGTACTAAAATGGTCAGAAATAGTTTGGACGTACAAAATAATACCAAAGAGTCTCAAAATCCAATATAAAATGGTGTATTTGCTATGACGACTATTACATGTAGACATAACACTGTTTCATCCTGTGAGTTTGTGAGCCTTTTAAAGGCATACTATGCAACATTTTTCAGTTAATTAATGTGTTTCATACCGTTTTGGATGATTAAATGAGTCATTTCAGGTCGAACAAAGGTTTTCTCGGCCGCCCTGGTGGTCTGTGGGGGAAATACCGTACTTGCCTCGGCCTGCACACACAGGCTCAGAAGTCTGTGCATCGCGAGAGTCGGTCTTGCTTTACGGTGAGAACTCCATGTGTTTTTGCCCTGCCATTCACTATATGCACGCGCGAAAGCAACAACAAAGAACCGCGTGTTAACGTCAAATAAACATGCAAGCATATTGAGTTTTATTATTATTATTATTATTATTATTATTTATTTATTTATTTATTGAATGTTGGCGAGGCGTTTGCGTGAGTTTGGCGAGGCGGCCGCCTCGCCAAGATGGCGCTGCAGGAAACCCTGATGTTCATACTTTCACTGTGTTAGTCATTGTTTGTACTGCCGTTTTTTCAACTTTTCGTTGCGTTCGCCTGTCTGCTAAGCTCAAAACAACCGTGCCTGGCTTGACGGAGAAACCAGAACAGCTGAGCATCTTTATGATAGTGCACTTTTACTTTCGCCCTCTAGGGGGAGCCTCGCTGGAAAATCAACCCCGGTTGCACAGTATACCTTTAATGTATACGGGAGACATGGGTCAGAGTTAAGTGACTTTTTTTTAGTGGTTTGACCGAAAAAGCAGCAAAAAAGCAGCAAAATTGGAAAACCCTGACAAATCCCAAAGAAGAATATTAAACAGATCATAGCTCTGAAACAAAGTATGGCAACAGGGATAACTCAACCCTTGCTTAGTCCTGTTAGTATGTGCCCACTGATGCTGCACCGAGCCTCTACAGAGGTGTGTGAAATCTCACTGGGGAGGCTTGACAGATTTACAGACTCTTTCACTATTCACTGCAACCTGTATACAGGTTTGCTGATGCAGACATGGCTGTCCCAAGAAATAGCTGCAATCAAAGCTCTCCTCTCCATCTCAGATATGCAACACCTTTCTGTAAATGCTAAATGGCCTACTTTCCCTCAAAAAGTAGAGCGATGCCATTTTACATGACTTTTAAATGTTTAATTGCTAAAAAAACATTCTGGGAAACAATGTGGAAAAAGTCTGAGTGACAGCTACCGAGGGTCTAGATCTGTATTGTAGGTAATTGGGTCAAACGAGATAACAGCGTAAAAGTCTATGTGCGCAAGTTGTTTTTCCACTCTTTGATTTGACCTCAGTTGGCAGTTAAGACCAACACAAACACATTGTAGAGACCATCTATTAAAGCACATATGTCTATATTTCCATTTCCTCTGTTCACACTGAGTAGTTGAGGTAACTCTAACCACGCGGTATTCTTTTCCAATAAACAAATCAACTTTCTGCTCACTAAACACAGCTCAGTGTGTGTCTTTCACTCACCACTGTCAGTTTGAACATTTGCATGTGCACTCTTAACTTTTGAAACATTTCAATAGCTGTTTTTTGATTCTCCCAGCAACACATCCTGATATTTTTTATTTTTGTGAAAGAAGCATAATTAATGCATGCCTGTTAATCATATTACGATAAGATAAGAATTAATTTAAAGATATATAGACACATAATTTGTTTATTTAAAAAAGACCAAAAATTGTTTGATCCTGATAAAATGAGGTTATATACACCAAGCCTCTATCTTGATAATGTTTTGATAGTCCTTTTTGAGCCAAAAGATAATTTGCTCTCAGGCGCGATTAACAAATATAAACAGACGTGGCGACATCCAGCGACAGTATCACAGAACTATCAAAATGCCGGTTTGCTTAATTTCTAAATCAATTGTAAATAATGGCGGACCAAGTCGGACCCTCCGCAATGCCTCGCAATAAAGCGGATCTAATGGCAACTTTATGAGCCTCATACCAGAACATTTACTCACGTCAATCAACTCTGCGGTCACATCTGAGCAATTTGCAGGTTTAGCGTCCGTTTCAGTGAACACCAACCTTCATACTATATTCCCAGCGACATTCCAGTCTTTTCTCTCTTGGAATCTTTTTTCACTGGATCTTGGACCTTTCTTCATTGTTTCGCTGGGAGATGCTAATAGCCGTTAGCCGCTTCCTTGTTTTGACCCGTGCTGCACATGAAAAGTACACTCTTTTGTTAAAATCGTAAATAAACACAGAAGGCTTTATTTACTAACAAACAGAGCAAAAATAAAGCATAAAACACCAAAATAACAACTAATATGCCAGCAGGACGTGATAATCTTCCATAAAGGCTTTGTATGCAACCAGAGTGAGCTACTGATGTATAAATTAAAAACAAAGTCAAATAACGTGGCTATGCACCTTTAATGTCCCTCTATGGGGAAATTACGATGTGACAGTGGCAAACACATGCAATTATTAGTGATGAGAAAAGAATACAAGGATAATATGTGAATAGGTTTTCATATATTATATGACTTTCATCTTGCACAATTTCAACTAAAATATGAAAAATATGTAATAAATTGGCTGCATACGTGTGCGCATCCTGTTATAAGTTGTAAATGTACTTTTTGATTTGATTTAATCATTCAGTCTTTATTGGTAGGAAACCATCAGCATCCCACATCATGCTTTTGAAATATTTGCCCACTCCAGTTTAGAAAGGTTTATCAAATCTGTGAGACTGTGAGAACATGTTTTGTCCCTCTTTAGGTGACCCCAGAGTTTCTGTAAAATCTAGTTCTTGAAACTGAAAACACAATTACAAAACTCTTATTTTTCTCCCAAATCCACTCTGGTCTTATCTCTTTCTACTGATGCCTTCCTCCTCTTCACATAAACGTGTACGCGGTTTAATTCTTGTGACTCTCAGCCATCTTTAAAGTATAAGGTGTAAGCAGTGGAGCTACTACGAACAGCTAAAACCAAAGCTTGGTTCTACATAAACTCTAGAAGTGCGAATGTGTAGCCAGTAAGCAGAAACTAACAAGGAATGAGCATGGACACTGGCGTAACGTGAACGCCTCAGAAAGATTGTCATGTTGGAGAACCAATAGATAAGGTGATACCCCTGGAACTTGAGGGATAGAGGGAGGTGAGAGCAGGACCAAAACTCTGACAAATCCCTGCCATTTGGACCAAACAGCAGGGATTAGTCAGAGTTTTTGCAGGCCTTCAGCTTTCACAAAAATCACATTTTTTAACCTCCGTTTTCTGCCTACATAATGTATTTACTACTGTCAGGATGGAAGGACCATTTCACTCAGTATAACAACAAGTATTTCTGAACAGGTTTACTGTTGTGCCATCAGCCATGGAGGATAAAATTAGACAAAGTTTTACTGAAATGTGTGACTTTCACAGGCTTTAAGGGACTGCCTCTCACAGCAGAGGGGCTCACTGTATAAACACTAGCCACCCATGTTTATCACTCTCTTTAGCCCGGTGTTCTGTGTGCCTCTTCTAATCCACTGTCTAATTGATCTGTTCGCCTCACGGGCCAAAACACGAGGGATTGTTTTTAAATTCTATACATTTATTTCGGTCCCCTGTGCACGACTGGTTCTAGTAAGCATATGAGAAAGGGACCTGTCTTCAGTGGGGGAGACAGAAATCTGCTGGGACACCGTGTGGGAGAGTCTACATAGCACTTCAAAAAACCTTGACCACTAACTTATACATTTTAAAATCATACACAGGATGTATTTCACTGCCAGAATGTCTCTTGCTATGAAAATAATCACGACTCTTAAATGTAACTTGTGGACACTTGTGGATCATTTATACACATGTAGATTGGGACTGTGTTAGCGTGACGGCCTTCTGGAAACAAATCTCTGCTACTTTGAATGATATGCTGCAGGTCAACATCCCATTATCACTACTCTTTCTCAACGATGGCTGTGCCCTAGGACTCTCCTCCCATCAAAGACGCATGCTGTGGGCGAATCTTACTGCAGCTAAGAAGATGTTGGCACTGAGATGGCAGCCACCAGATGCTTTGGCATGGCAACAATGACACCCTCACGGAGATATTGGTATGCTGGAGAGATCAGTAGTCTGGATGTATGTAGCCCGCCAAAAGACAATGAGAGTATGGGACATAGGCTAGTCTTTGGTTAAGCATTAACTGATCATCTACTAAAATGTATCTTTACTTTTCTATTGTTTCATTTTGTGAGATCGCTCTGCTCCACTTGCCTAAATCCAACCATCTTCTAACAGGTCTATCCCTTGTGGGGTCACGAGGGGTGCTGGTGCCTGTCTCCAGCTGTCAACGGGCCTCTCGTCAGTCTATCAGGTCGCCAGTCTATCGCAGGGCAACACAGAGACAAACAATCATTCCCACTCACTCACACCTAAGGCCAGTTAACCAAACAGTCATGTTGTTGGACTGTGGGAGGAAGCCGGAGTACCCAGAGAGCACGCATGCACAGGGAGAACATGCAAACTCCAAGCAGAACGACTCAGGGCAAGGGAAGGACTTGAACCCAGGACCTTCTTGCTGCATGGCAGCAACGCTACCCACTGCACCACTGTGCAGCCTTCTCACCTAAATCCCTGATATAAAATCCCTGATGTAAACATTTAGGTCCAGAGTTCATGTTCGGTATCGACTACTTCTCACATCTGAACAGATTCCTATCTTTCTCATGTCTCATTAGCTCAATATACTGTAACATTCACCTGAAAAATATGAAACTACCAGCTGCCACATCTGTCTGTCAGAGGTTGGTTGAGATTGAAATCACTCCTTGTTATACTTTGTTAATCCTCTGTCTTGTTTTGATATAAAACACATGAAGTAACAAAGTAAAAGGTGAATTCTGTGGTTTTGAGTCATTCTGAAGCCTGTGTAGGATGGTTTTCATCACACATTGTCATGAAGCAAAACCACAAACTGACAAAATAGTTTTTAAATCTGTCTAGAACTTTGAACTGTTGCACAGTAATAATTTGAATATATTAAACATTTTTTTTTACCATACACTTTGTTTATTTATATTTTAAATTTTTCCATAAAAAGTTATTCATCTCTTGCAGGCATGAAATACACATGCAGCTCAACATTTACCGAGAAAAGATGAGGCAGCATTTCTGGTGGTCTGTGTCAGTCTTCGAGGTTTGTTTTGTGTGCGAGAACCTGAAAGATAAACGACGTGCTGAATGGATTCAAACCCAACATGACAGCGCTTCAACAAAACCTTCATTCGCCACAATACAATATGTTTGTGTCTGTGCTTGTGCGCAAGTTCGTGGCTGCCACTGCTGTTTGATCACAGTGAAGTGAGAACAACTGTTGCACCACACTACTGAAGATGATCAACAAGCAACGGACACACACACACACACACACACACACAGATACACCGATACAGATACACCGATCCTTGTTTCATGTACAAGGATCGGCCTTGACTTCCGTAGACTTTCATTCGTCTTTAAGCCTTTCTATGGCCTAACCCTGACCCTAGCCCTAACCCCAACCTTTACCGTTGTATACCTAACACTAACCTAAACCCTACTGACACTTTAGTCCTAAACCTAACCCCTAGCCCAGTAAAAAGGTGAGGACATTTTATCAGTCCTCACTTTACATCAAAGTCCACAATTACTTAGTAAAATTAGCAAAAAATGTTCTCGCTCAGCTGCAAGTACAACAACGCACACACAAACACACGCACGAACGCACACACACACACACACACACACACACACACACACACACACACACACACACACACACACAGAGAGAGAGAGAGAAATGCAACCTTGTTTTTGTGCGTTTCACTGTTTCCAAATAGAGACAACTAAGAGCAGGGTGTTAAAAAAAAGCCAAAAAAAGTTAATTGTTATTTGGTCATTTACGGATGTTAGAGTGAGTTACAACGGGCATAAACTATAAATCTAAATAACACTGTGTATGTTCAGTTCACTTGCAAAAGTCTAAACAAAGCAGCAGAGTGTGACACATTTATTTCTGGTTTGTCTGACTTTAGACGGAGTTGAGCACATTGTCCTAAAGCAACAGGGGTCTCATTTATAAAGCTTGCTTCCACACAAAACAGGGCCTGAAACATGCATATGTCACTTTCCATGCAAAGGTTGTGATCTATATATATATAAAAATAAAAACTCTGACTTATGCATACGATGATTTTAGAGATGGGGGAATTTGGCAAAGTCGTTGGTAAAGTGGTGAATTGCAGCCAAACTGCATGATGATTCGTCTCAGACGTTCAATTTCATTCCATATCAGACTTTAATCGTAGATTGACTTTATCATAAGCGTTCAAACGCCAGTGTGATTCCTGCTTGCACTGGTGACACATAACTATGCTTGAGAACATTTCAAATAAATAAAAAAAAATGCACGTAAGCCAACTTAAGTCTTAAAGACAAGCCTTCACAACATTTTCTTGGGGTTTTCTACCATCACTTTCCTCTCCGTGATGATTGCCAGGGCACCATGTGTACAACAGATCATCATCCTCCCTCTCATTCCTCATGGTCTTCCTCCCTCCTCAGAGTGATGATCTGAGCGCACAGACTCCTGTAAAACAAGAGCAATTTCAACATGGAGCACGGCTCCGTGAGGGTGTCATCTGACATTTAAGACAACGATCAAGTTCTCCTATTAACACGCTCTTTTAATGTGGACATCTGTGCTTTTACCTCTGATTTACCCATTTAATAAAGGCCTTTTCTTTACATTTTCGGCAGCCAATGTTAACCATGACATAACATTAATCAGTTAACTCATTTAAACAAACATTAACATTCATGAGGTTCTTTACATTGACCATTTACGGTTGAATTTAGGCGTGTAGAGGAGGTACAGAACATGGGGCAGAACCAGGTATGCAAACATTTGGGTGTAACTGTCATCTATAAAGGAAAATTACGTGCTGGTGTGCATTGCCTTATAAATCGTAATATTTTTTTTTGCCATATGTACACTTTTAGTATATATTATACACAATGTTTTATAAGTGAGGCCCCTAATCTATCAGTATCTGTTTAAAGCAGTCGTTCTTCTACTGGTTTTTAGGATAGCTGATAGCTAGTTTCTTAACCTGGAATTTGAGAAATGTTCACCAACTTTGACAAGATATGAAATAAATATACACCCTACCAAAGTCCCCATTCCTTACTTGCAAGATCTAATTTTATGCATTCTTTCTAGTTAATCATGACCCACATGTGAACTTTAGTACCCCTCAAACTTACTCATAACCCTTATACTTCTTAACATTTTGTCACATAACAACCACTAACTTCAATGTATTTATTAGGATTTTATGTGATATACCAACAGAAATCGGTGCATGATTGTAAAATGAAAGGAAATTAGCTGAGTTTCTAAAGTTTTAACAAATAAAAGCCTGAAAGGTATACTGTCCATTTATATTTACGCCATTTACTTTGAAAGCCATGAACAGAATGCAGTGCAGCCATTGGCCTTAATTAGTCACCTGATTTGTAAATAGAGTCCACACATGTCGTTTTTATCTCAGTATAAATACAGGTGTTTTGTTAAGGCCTCAGAGGTTTGCAGGGGGAAAAAGCATATTTTAGAACCAGGAGCACAGCAGATAGAATTCCACAGAGGTTTAAAAGTTAGAAAACACAAACCCGACCTTTGAACATGTCACTGGGCAATAAAAAATCCATACTTGGAAAATTGAAAGCCTATGACATATTGGAAACTAGAAGTGTGGAATCCAGGTTCAGAAAGTAAAAAGCCGGTCCAGAGATTAGTTCCAGCCATCTGCATTTCCAGCTTCACAGCTTAGAGTGGGGTTAAGTGAACAGGATGACTGTCCTGGAGCTGAGTTCCCCACCATTGATGAAATCCTACTAAGATGTGGCTCTCCAGCTAAACAAATAGGACTAGCAAGAATAGTATTATTTGAATAGGCAGCTGAGATCCCCATGGTCACTCTGGAGGAGCTATAATGTTCTTCACCTCTGGTGGAGCAATCTGTAGCTGGTGCAACTATCATTCTGGCACTCCAAGACAAAAGAAACCCATGAGAAGTTTTCTCTGCAGTCAAACAGTGTGTGTCTTCTGGAACACACCATACCTACTTTGAAACATGGTGGTGACAGCATCGTGCTGTGGAGAAGCAGGCAAAGGGCTTGTTATCAAAATTGAAGGGGAGCTAGATGGACAGAAGTGGCAAAGCAATACACAGACAGCATACTTTTCAGATTTTATTTGCATACACAATTTGGATTTCATGATACAGTTGAGTACTACTTTGTGCCAGTCACACAAAATCCCAATGAATGTCATTGAAGTTTGTGGCTTTAACACGACAAAATGTTCAAGGGTTACGGATCCTTGTGCAAGGCACTGTTTGTGGAGGAGCTACCACTTAAACAATGAACAACTGTCCATTAGCCTCAATTTAAGTAAATTGATGACATTTCGATAAAGAACGTGCTGTCATAAAGTTCTCAATTGGAATTGATAATTGTTAATTGTTTTAAAACTGGTTTGGTGAGAGTAGCAGTGTGAAGCAGACAGACAATGTCCAAACATTACTTGGGGGTGTGAAGCCTTTTTGCCACTTAGATGTGACCTTTCTCAGCATGGTGTCACGTCCTCAGAGCCACAGCGCTATTGTGTCCGAACCTCTCACATTACAACCAGCCTACATTGTGGACACACACACACACACACACACACACACACACACACACACACACAGTATTGGCGTGAACCAGGTGGTCAGTATTGTCTTACTGAGGGTGAGGGTGTCATGCTTCTGTACAAAAGAGCTGCATGGTGCTTTCTATTAGTAACCAATGGCTAGCAGTCACTAGCTACTAAGAGCACACACAAACACAAATGGATCCTACCATTTACCATATACTCATGGGGACTCACTTTTGACATCATGCATTAATAAGACTACTCTAATCGTTTGCAATCACCACCTAATGACCGACTTTTAACTTAAACTGAATCAAAACCTTGCTTTACAGTTAAAACAACACGTTTCACTTAAAAATCGCATTGAAAGAAATCTAAAGAAAAATCATGCCTGGTTCCACACTTTTACAAGAAGCCCTGATCGGTTGGTAGTCTTTCAAGTATTGGATCTATTTTTGGTGTAAAAACTAAAACACACAAATCTACAAAGTTGCATATAATCCTTATGGGCAGTAAGGAATATCCTACTAATAACCAACCAATGTCAACCAATGTTTAGTTACTTACTGTAAGCAACAAGAGTTCACTCTGACACGGTGGACCTATTCTCTGATTGCTACCGGTACGATGATGCACCATATCATAAATTCATATAATCTCAAATTGGTTTCTTGAAAATGGCAATGAGTTCACTGCACTCCTACGACCGCCACAGTCACATTATTACAAAGCAGTATAGTACCTTTGCATTGTGGTGAAACAGGAGATTCTCATTATATATATGCAGACGACAAGATGTTATCTTGTGAAAGTGGATCAAAACCCACGAGAAGCATTTCAAACATCTTGTTTGATCATAAGGAACTAAGGTAGTTCTGAAAGCAAAATCTCACACTATGTTTCAAAGACCCTCCTCTCAGTATAGACAGCAAGACTGTTAAGAGCTTTTAAAAAAACAAATAATGAAAGTTTTAAATCTATCCTAGAAAGTACCAGAACCCAATGTCGGGAAAATAAAACAGGTGTAATGTGTTAGAAGGCAAGCTACTGCGTTCTGAACAAGTTCGATGCGACTAAGGAATGACTGTAGGACACCAACATAGAAATGTTGCAGTAGTTGCTTTGGGAACAGATAAAAGCACGAACAGCCTTCTCCAGGTCACAGCAGTTTAACAAAAAGGCTTGAACTTTGTTAAAAGGTGTAGATGATAAAATCCAGACTGAACTAAAGAGGTAATTTGTTTTTTAAATTTCCTCGTTGAATATGACCCCTAGGTTTTTGACATGGTTGCTGTAATTAGCCGTCAGAATTCCAAAGTCAATGGCAGATGTGTTCCCAAATAATATAAATTCAGTTTTTTTGTTCATTTAAAAACAAAATGATTCTGGTTTAGATGCAGTCAATGAGACACTTTTGTGGATTACTGCACCCTGTCTTCAATGGTCAATAATTCTGCAAATCATTTAAGTAGCAATGGAATTTGGCATCACTCTGGGTCATAATAGATCCAAGTGGCAATGAAGAAAAAAAGGTGAGGACCTAAAATGGAACCTTGTTGCTCTCCACACTAAAGAGAAGTAGTGGAGGAGCAGAAGCCACTGAACATGACAGAAAGGCTTCTGTCGGTCAGGTATGAGGTGAACCGCTTCATAGTTGTGCCATGGATACCAACATAGTCATGTAGGTGAGACAGGAGGACAGAGTGATCCACAGTATCAAAGTCTGTAAGGTCCATAAGCACCAGAGCTACAGGGCTATTAGAGACAACAGACAGGACTATGTCATTTTGAACGTTTAGTAAAGCAGATCCATTACTATGCTGGGATCTGAAGAGAGATTGTGATTTTTTTAAACAGGATTTTTTCAATGGTTGCATAAAAACAATATTTTCTAAAACTTTTGAGAAAAAAAGGAAGATTGGAGATGTGTCTAAAATTTGATAAAGCCAAAGGATCACAGGTGGGTTTTTTTTTAAGAAGGAGACCAACCACTGCAGTAGGCACAGTTCCTAAACTAAGACATGAGTTAATAAAAGAGAAGAGATGAGGCCCAACCAAGTTAAAAACCTGAGAACAAGAGAACAAAACATTGGTTCAAACTGCTCAAATACAACAGAACTAAGCAGAAAACTCTTATGTAGCATTAGCAGATGTACCCTTAGCCTAACGGATGCTTCCCTTTCCTTAAAGAAGACGAACAATTTCTTGTGAGTGAGGCGTGAGGCGGACAGAGGTAGGTGAATTTAAAACAGAGTTATTTGTTATAACACCCTGGGGCAATGGCTGCTGTTGGTGATAATATCGGCCCAAGATAGACATTTAGTCTCTTAAACAGATCTCTGACAAAACCTAAGAACCATGCAGTTTGTCTTTCTTCCACTGCCATTCACCCTTTCTGCATTACAGCCTGAGTTTCCATGTGGCGCTGTTGTTCAGCCTAGGCTCAGCTCTGGTTTGAAACATTTGAATTTAACAGCAGCAGTAAAGTCTAGGACCTCATGATCAAGTGTTGTAAAAAGGAGGAAAGAAAGGCATTGGGACACAACATGTACCCAGACCTGTTGATGAGTAAAACTGTGAGTCCATGAAAGTAGTAATGTGATGGTGACAACCTGTGACCAGTGGCCTGCTGGCTGGATAGGGATCTGCATATTGAATGAGAATGGGGAAATGGTCTGACATGGCAGTCTTATTTCGCAGTATGAAATGGAGAGTCTGTGGGAAAGAACAAGACCTAGAGTATGCCTGAGGTGATGTGTTGGTTTACTGATTGCGTTAGATTAAAAGAAGCCAAAAGCCTTGAAAGCTCAGAAGCCAGTGGGTTAGCAGGGTGTAACGGACCGAGCAGTAAGGACAGTCAGGCACAGGTGTATGTCAGAAAAACAGGGTTCTTTTATTCAACCCAAAAAAGATAAAGTACAAACAATTATCAGAAATTGATCCAGAAAAGAGGTTGAAGGAACAAAAACTACTCAAAAAAAAATAGTAACAGAACAAAACTAACTCAAACAAACTGATCTCCCTTAATGAGACAAAGAGACACTTAAATAGTCAGTCCACAAAAGAAACACATGGGGCAAAACATATAAAAACCTAACTAAACCTAATAAAGCAAAACCCCATTCCCCCCCCCATAGCACTGATGTGGTATGGTCCAAATCAACTCAGCCCCTTGGCCACCTGCTGGTTCCTCAGCCAAGGGACAGGAGCAACTGCAAAACTCAAACAGAATATAAATTAAACAGAGTCATAACAAAAACAAAGTAAACCAAAATGTACACACTAATATTGAAATACAGTGTAATGGTGATAAATAAATTCCAAATAATGAAATGGCACTGTAAATGAAACCCTATATGAAAAACAACTAAATTACATAAATGGTATTTGTTACCACATCAGTGTGGCTGTAAATAGAGCCACCACACAGGGCAATAGACAAGGATGTTTCTCCATATATACTTAATTAAAGTACCCTGTTTTTAACCTGCATCCTAGCTTTATGTGTCCTTTCTCGGCTTTCTAACCGAACTCTGTTCAACAGACTCCTCCATATTCTAAAAAGGTTTCTCTTTACATCTGGGTCAAAAAGCTGAACTATAGCCACACCTGATGCAGCACTTTTAGAGTTCTGGTGGTAAATGCAACAGTGAAAATCGTTCAATGTGTTTATTACCCACCATTATGGCTGTGGCTGTTGACATTGTGTATCCAAAAAGAGATCTAATGTGCAGGTAAGCAGATCACCACAGCGTGTGTAAAAATGTTTTATGATCAGACTGGAATATTTTTCCACCTTTTGTCTGATTTATTTAAGCTACAGCTGACCTCTGTCCATCAGTCTGTTTGTTTAGTGACATGAAATCCTTAGCTTGGCACGACAGGGCAATTTACAGCTCTTCGCGCTCCACTATGTGTAATGGTGTCTACTGTAGTGACTAATCTATAATTACCCTTAAATTCCCCCAGGAGCAGTAAAATGATGCCATAAAACGCTGCAGGTTATCAATCTTCAAGTGGCTCCAGTAGTTATTTGGTTGTTAAATATGCGAAAGGGAGACTGGGCTACCACAGATGTCAACATTGTAAAATAACGAACATTTTAATCCACTAAATCAGCCATGTAGAAAAAAAAAGTTTATATTTCGTTTTATCTTATAAACTCCAGAGAAGTGGAAGCTGACATGTCAAACACATAAAGAGATTATGGTTGAACTAGATGGAACTATGAAAGGTCCATTCCACAATATCTATAAATGAAAAGCAGACTGTAATAACAACCCTTCTTTAGGTTCATTTAACCCACTTTAACCCACGTTCAATGACCATTGTGATGTCTGGCATTAAGGTCAACCATCTTTACTTTGGTCTCATCAGTACAAGGATCGTTGTTCCTGAAATCATCTGATTTATTCAGGCGCAGGTTTGCAAGCCAAGTTGCATTACTGTACTGTTTGTTTGTTTGGT
The DNA here is from genome assembly GCF_011125445.2 of Fundulus heteroclitus. Taxonomy (NCBI): domain Eukaryota; kingdom Metazoa; phylum Chordata; class Actinopteri; order Cyprinodontiformes; family Fundulidae; genus Fundulus; species Fundulus heteroclitus. The sequence goes on from NC_046382.1 coordinate 34,037,441, forward strand.
TTTCAATCTCTGAGTATTTCACCTTGATAAAAGGTGCACAGAAAATAAAATTCTTGTTAATATTTACAACTTGTGAACAGTCTTTCTAAAAGTAGAATGATGGACATTGAGTTGGCCCTTATCACCCTTCCTGCAACGTATGTGCAGCAACACTTTTTGCCATTACTACCTTGGTGTAATTCCTCCTTGGTGTTGCATTAAGACAGATCTGCATTATCTGGACCAGAAAGTTACTCAAACTCCTACTGGGCCATGGCTTAGGCGGCCATGCTGATGAAAAATGCATTAATTAGCAGCGTTAAGAATTGGCCCCATCTCCGGGTTGGGATGGGCTCATGGGTTGTCTGGGCTAGGATCGGAGCAGAGCAGAGGGTTGGGGTCGGGGTATGGACTGGTTGATCGGGTTTTGGGGTCTGTTGGGGTTGAATGGTTTGTCTTTTTGTCAGGTTGGGTTGTGGACCTCTCAGGTCTCCACTAAGTGTGGAGCCTATGCCGCCCTGTGCAGCACCCCTCCGTTGGTTGGTGCCTTGGCCCTTTGGTGTGTTGGTGTACCTCTGTGTCTGGGGCTGGGTGCTTGGGTGTGTACTGACTCACTCCCGGCGTCTGCTTTGCGGGGCCTGGGCCCCCATTACTCTGTCGGCGACCCGCTGGGGGACAGGGTGACACTGGGCCTCTGGTCTCTGGGCCGATGGCTGGATTCGCTCCAGTGTAGCTGGCGGCCAGCAGAGCCCACAGGCTCATTACTGCAGCTTTGGGGCTGTGGCTGTTGGGTGTTTCCTGGGGCTCTCCTCTGCTCTTCCCTGGGATGGGGGAGGCAGCTATCCCTCTGTTTGGTCCCTCTTCTATACAGAAAAACGCTATAGTTAGCTTTAGCTGTCATGTTATACATCTTGTATTAAATAATACTGTGTATTGTCCAGTGATGTTATCAAGGTGTTGGTCATTTGTACCTTTCATGCTTTATCCGTTTATTTTGCTGTTCTTTTTATATATATCTCTGCAGGTGCAGAAGCAGACTCAGAGGATGTTATCTTGTTCTCTCCTTTTCCTCTCCTCTATTTTTGCCACATTTTCTCCCTTTTTACATATTGTCTCATTTTTCTCTCTTCCTTTCTTTCTCTTCTAGCCAAAGCAGTAATGTTCCACTTGTGAAAGAAAATCTTTTGGGCTCTCGTTGGCATTAAGACAGCAATTCTTAAAGCTACACTGCTACTTTCCCTCTTAAATCCCGTAGAAAGAGCAAAGGTCTATGTAGTTTTTTTTGGTGACTGCATCAACAGACATGGAAAATTTCCTTTACTTGTGGCTTTAGTTGTAAATACTTTATCTAAGTTAAAATACAATTGGTTGACTCTGAGATAAAGTTTTTGCTAAATGTTTTCATGAGCTAATTTTAAAAAGTACAATTGGCTATACCTTACTAATTAGCATTTACATTTAATTCCTTTCATCTACCTGTCCGTCTCCAATCTTTTTCTGCCAACACATATCATTTTCTTATTGAAACAAATGTCCAGTAAGACAGCTGTAACATATTTTGAAATGGTTTTATTTTCAAACTTCTAAATGGCTGTGTATGTATGATGAAAATGTCTAATTAACTGTAGGACAACATTGTACCACTTTGCTTTTTGTTTATCCATCTTTCATCTTATGCTTGTCTAAGATCGGGTTGTGGGGATGACAGGTCTAGGAGAGAAACCCAGACATTCCTCTCCCCAGACATACTCCAGCTCATTCCATGGGATCCCAAGGCGTTGCCAGGCCAGATGGTATATATCTTCCCTCCATTGAGTTCTGGGTCTTTCCCAGGGTCTCCTCCAACTGAGACATAGGGCTGGGCAATAAATCAAGATTTATTAAAATATCGAGATTTTAAAAAAAGATATATAAGATGAGACTATATTGTTTATATCGAGATGGTCTATGCAATATAGCTATATTTTTATACAATCCAGAAAGATATTTTTCAGCCTTTTCTCATATATATCTACAGTTGTTTGGTAATCCTATTACTCTGAATGTGTCATTTTTGATACAGATATTTCTGAGACCTCTACCTCTTCTACAAAGTCAGTAATTTACAGCATACAAATGAATATATTTTATACACCCTATATAAAAGTGCAGAAAACATGAGGAAAAACTTTTTGGGGTTTACTGTATCAATTATGATACCAAGAAAATTTCAAAGCCTGATGTTTTATAATTTTTTTTTAAAGCAACCAAAAATGATTTTCTTTTTTAAAAATGTGAAGTTTCCTCACAATTACCAGTATCAGGCTTTAAAATATGTGCCTTTGAGACATTTGGGATAAGGCTTTGATCCGAAGATGCCTTTTAATAATTACTTTATGAAAAGAAAAAAAACATTGAAATAAAATATCATATATTGGCATTCAGCTTACAAATATTGAGTTATTATTTTGGTCCAGCCCTACTGGGAAGCGGCCGGAAAACCTCCAATGGGAGGCACCCAGGAGGCATCCTGATCAGATGCCCACACTACCTCAACTGATTCTTTCTGACACAGAGAAGCAGCAGCTCTACTTTCAGCATCCACCAGATAACAAAGCTCCTCACCCCATCTCTAACACAGAGCCCCGCCACCCAGAGGAAGCCCATTTTGGCTGCTTGTAACTAGGATCTCGTTCATGTTCCAGACCTTGTGAACATAGGTGAGGGTCAGAATGTAGATGGGCCAGTAAATGACGAGCTTTGCATTTTGGCTCAGCTCTTTCTTTACCACAATAGACTGGAGCAGAGCCCACATTACTGCACATGGGGCCCATTGTGGCTGTCCATCTCTTGTTCCATCCTAAACTCCTTCTTGAACAAAACACCAAGTTACTTAAAGTTCTCTGCTTGAGCCAGAGCCTGACCCCCAACCCAGAGGAAGCAGTACACATTTTTTCAGTCAAGGACCATGACGTCAGACTTAGGAGCTGATTCTCATTCTAGCCGCTTTACACTCAGCTATTACATAATTGATCACCGGTATTTGACCTGAGGTGGTCTGGTACCAAGTACCCTTATGTGTCACCAAATATTATTAGATTTATTACATTTTCTTCAATATAGGCCTGTCCCAGTTCTTAACTAGAAGTATTAAAAAAAAAATTCAGTTGCATCAATAAATACTCTTAATATCAAACATTTTTTTTATCACCTAGACACTCTCCAGTATCAGTAAAATGACTGATGCACAGAAATTAACTGGCGAACACAGAGACAGCAGGCAGTATCGCAAACATTTTCCCACACCCTGAGACACTGACTGGTATTGATCACATGGAAATGTCATTGATTGCCTCATTCTCGTCTGTCTGTATTGATTTCTACGTGCATGTGTGTGTGACTCCTCTCTTTGTCCTTAAATCTTCCAGCTGTCGGAGTACTGTTGCTCAGATCCTCTTCTTGCTTTCAGAGAGATGGTGCTGAAAAGAAGCCGCTCCTTCAGCATTACTGAATCATTGCGTGCTGGGAAATGCAACACCAACACGCATTAAGATACAGCAACATAGAAATTGGTTTCCTTACAACTCTTTATTCAAGTACTACAGTGCATTCCCAAACCTTTGCTGTGACTTTAAATGAATAGCATCTGATTCCCACAACAAAGTATACCTGAACTGTTGACTCTGACTCTTTGATTGTTAAGAACTGCTCACTTAGCTTTAAACAACCCAACAGCCCATACTTTACCTGTATGGCATGCCAAGCTGGTTAAAAGTGAATATAAGTGTGTGCTATTTATATTTACTGCAAGGTTTATGTCTTACCAGAACCCCTTGTTTGATCATGTCCCAATCATACATTGGAAAGTCTAAATGTGACAGTATTACAATATTTTATGCTTTTAGACTGTACATACCAGTGCACTCTAAAAAAGATGTGTTTTTCAACACAAGAATAATGCAAAAAAGAGCATTCAGGACATTGTATTTAACTGTATCATTAAAGTTTTTATATCAGAGGTAACAATACACCTATACACAGCTGCTTAAAATTTCAGCAGCCGTTTTCACAGCTGTTATGAGTTAACTGAGTTTAACATTGGAGAACATCTCTATTGTCCATCAACTGAGGGACTATGAGCAAAACGAGCTGGAGTCTGCATTATTTGCTGAGGAGGCTCAAGTCCTTCATCTGAATGGAAATGGTGCAGGTCTTTAAGCAAGCAGTTGTGGCAAACACCTCTTGTCCTCTGTGTGTGGGCATCAAGGCCAATAATACCAAAAAAAATAAACTTATAAAAAAAAAAACAGAGTCTATTACTGGCATGAAGCTGGCCAGATCGGACAAAACTGATTACTGAAAATGATTCCCAACTTCTTCAAGAAATTGTAGATAAATCAAAAAGCAAATTCAGCTGCAAATTGTAAAGAAGTTTGTCTGAAAGGTTTGCGCCCATAATTCAAATGAAAGTCACTGGAGCCACTAAACAATCGTCCAAAAATTAAAATAGTATGGCACAACTTCCCACCTACCAAGAGAGGGCAGTCCAGTAGCATTGGCCACATCAACCAGACTCAGTGATCTTGAGCTACTTTTAAAAAGAATGATGGGCAAATATGTATTTTACTCTCTAAATGTGCAAAATATAGAAGAGACATAACCCAAAATCCTAGCCGCTGTTTTTTGAACCAAAGGTGGTTCTATGAAGAACTGGCTAACTGAGGCTCAATCAAAACACACTCTACACTTCTCTGACTCTTTTAAGTATAAAAACACATGTAAAAATATGCACCCTCCCCCTTTTATAAAGCACTACTCTGTGTTGATCCATTAAGAAGTTCAGGTAATACATTGAGAGTTGTGGATATAAAGTGACAAAACTGGAAAAGTTTAAGGTTGTAAATATCATACTATACTCCAAAATCCCAGACAGTTTTTAAGAGATCCAGCCTGGCAGAAGTGAATATATCCACTTTTATACATATTGTATATTTCTAAGACGCTTCCTGATGACATGACTGTTAGTTTTTATTCACTTAAAATATTCTGTCTACCTGAAGAGGATTTTTTATTTTTGTATGCAGTTGCTATGTGCTCTATAATGTGTTTTCATGTAATCTGCTGTGCTATTTTTTATTTCCCTCTATTCTATTCTATTCTATTCTATTCTATTCTATTCTATTCTATTCTATTCTATTCTATTCTATTCACAGGTGGTTTGTCTGGTCGCCAGGGGGCGACGGAGACCTCCCTATGAGCCAGATTCAACCTTAGATACTGCGTCATAACAACGGGTGGAGTCACTAGTTCGCTATAAGAAAAAGCGACAGCACTCACAAAGAGCATTGCGCCTGGACTTTGTTTATGTGCTGCGGCAGATTGTTGTCCTGGACTATTCAACCACATTGGAGCCATATTTCCGCACTAATTGGAATTTACTCGTTTTGTCCACTTATTCCCCTCAACTTTTTTAACCTATTTTTTTGGAATTTAATGTAGTCCGTTTTGGACTGGTGGACCATACTGGAGTTCTATAACCTATCTATCGTTTCTTTTGCGGGTTAGAGGCAAACTGTCAGCGCATTAATTGGGAGACTGATGTGATGTCTTGTGACTGACATGCATTCCTCAAGGTAAGGTGGCAACATGAGCGCAAAGCGAGTCCGTATGGGTTGTTTGTCACGCTGCTGTTTAATTGGAATAGTGAGCCGCCGCTTCACACCGGCTTTCTGGTGAATGCGCCGCGATCCCACGCACTTAGGGATCCAATGTCTGTCACTGCTTTATGTAAAGCAGCTGCTACATTAATAATAAACACGTGCATTCACGCTTAGTATATGCACATACTGTGCAATGACACTTCAGCTTGCCAAACAGTCTGTATGCGTGACAAATAAACCAATTGCTCCTTATGGTATTACGCATTAGTTATTTTAATAACTTGTGTAATAGTTGATGGGAATTATTCCTTGTTCGACCCGTCAGATGGAGGAATAATGTAGCGTCTTTTTTTTCAGCGATCCTCGCCTCGCCGTGTTTTAAGACTGACGCGCTCCATCTCCACTTATTTATTGACCCTGGGGCGCAGGTCTGGCACCCGGGGTAAAGATTTTTGTTTATATGTCTGAATTATGCCAAAGATGGTCGCTTTTAGTGTAAACTGTGCGTAATTTGCTGAACAGAGAGCACTGTCTTCCTTTTTTTTAGAGAAGCATAAGTCTGGGGTATGACGAAAAACATATTTGCGCAACAATTGCCTTAATAGAAACGCTGATTATTCCTAAATGAGCATCTGTTTGCGCCTTCCGTTTGCTGTGCAGTGACCGAGCTCACCGAGTTCAGGCATTCTGACCAGGGAATAAAAAACAAAACAAACAAACAAAGAACCTTTGCACGTACGCTTGCCCTTTTCGTGTAATTAGATGGAGTGATAACGGGCAATTAGCGGTCGTTAACAAATTTCTGAGCCTCAATCGCAAAACTCGCACGTCCATACTTGCGCAGTTGTCCTTTGGGAGGCGCACACGCACTAGAGCAGAGTCCAGGAGGTTTGCAACTTCCGCGTAATCGCCCGGCTTTAGTATATTTCTCTTAGCGTCGCAAGCTACGTGTTTATGCTGCAACCTAAAATTGCCGTGCGCCCCAAACCGATACAGAAACGGGTAAACTCCATGTTGAGGATACAGTGGTGGTGTCAAAGTGCTGTTTGGACGGATTTCCTTCAACATTTCATCACACGCTTGGTTTCCTTCCTTTTCCTCTGCCTGTTTTTCCTGTATCCCGATCTCTCTCTCCCAGTATGTGTGTGCGTGCGTCCGTGCGCGCGCGCGCGTGTGTGTTGGCAGGCAGCGGCTGCCCTAGAGATCGAGTTGCTGTTTCGCTCCCCAGTTCCTCCCCGTGTTCGTATTAACGCATAAATCCTCGTGGGATTTGTAAAATTCGTATGTCCACCAGAAGAACAAGCGTCGCGTCCAGGTCATGTGCGGTAGCCGCTTCTGCGTGCGTAAAATGCGATGGTTATGAAACGCGTATCTGCGCGGAAAATGAAGAGTTGAACAACAACAATTGTTTGATATTCTAGAGTTCGTCGGGAACAGATGATGATACAGCTTTTATTTCAAATTTGCAAATGAGTGAGGCTATTCTGAGCGCAACTGCATTTAATAAAAGTCGTGTTACACTTGTCAGCTTTCCTTTAGTTCTGAAGGTACTGTGGTAAGATCCCATAAAAGGGGTTCAGAAATGTCTCGAGGTTGTCTCAGGCTGTCTGCCTGTGACGCAGTTCGAGTCACCCCGGCCGCTTCCTACATGTCGGATTCGTTTTTTCTTCCCAGCAAAAATGAAACAAAGACTTGCCATAATCAGCGATTTCTGACAAACAATAGACAGTTTGGACAGGAAACTGGGTTTTACCGCTTGTGCTGGAAAAAATATTCTGTGGGAATCAGGTGCTGTGGACACTGACTGAAATAAGCCAAACCTCACAGGTGGAACACAGAGTTCCCCTAAGACACTAGAAAGGTCAGCGTATTATTATTATTAAATTAACGGGGTGTAAAATTGCTGTAATTCCGCATTTCTAAAAATAAAGAATTGCAGAACAAAGTCCAGTCCGTGACACAGCAGTTGCGGCGCGCAGCTGCGTCTCCTGACGCAGCACAGAAGCAGGGAGGCTGCTTTAAGGCGAGCAGAGGGATGAAAGCCCACGCTCATGGTGACGCTCTGTTCATCCAACAGACCGCCAAATCTGCGCGATGGCTCTACCGAAGTAACGCCACCAGAGGGGACCGGAGGAGACCCAGCATCCTCAGCGCGAACACAACGTTTGTCGAAGCACAGGGAGGGGAGCTGCGCGCAGCCGCCGGGCGCCGTTACCGCCGCCGGAGGAGGAGGAGGAGGGGAGCCGGACTCGGACTCGCCGCCCCGCTCCATAAGCCCGAACAGTTTAGACGTCTTTCAAAGAAGGTCGATTTTTCGCAAATCCAGCGGATACTTCTCCTTTGACTGCGAGTCGCTGCCGAGCACTCCGCTCTCTCCGCACCCACTGACGGCTGACAAAGCCACGCAGACTGCCAGCCCCACCGGCCAGGTGATGAACCACGCCCTGCAGCGAATGGCTGCGGAGCACGGTGGACAGCCAGCAAGAATACTGGGGCTGCACGGTGAGCAACCACGAGTGCGCTGTAAACAGGAATTTAGGAGATCATTGCATCTTAGACATTCTATATCCCTTTATAAGGAAGCATGTTAGTTTGTAAATGTTATGGCAAAAAAAAAAGGAAGCTGGAAAGGCTCAAATAGCAAACTTGTGGGTCAGAATTGAAGCAGACCCTAAACCTTTATCTTTTGAAGACCCTTTAGCTCACCTGGTTTGCCCTCCCATGTTAAAGCAGAACAGAAAATATTTTTGATTTAAACATTAAAGGTGCAGTAGGTAACTTTTGAATAAATATATTTTTTTACATATTTGTTAAAACAGTCACTATGTACTGACTGTAAAATATTAGACAGATTATCTATGAAAAAAATCTAGCTCCTCTGACTCCTCCCAGTGATCCTACTGCCATTAGCAGAAATACACCACTCCCGGTCAGAAACGACCAATGAGAGTCAAGAGGAGTGTATTAGCAGTGTCACCCACGATCATGTGCAGTCACAGCCCTCCCCTACCGTCATTCAAGCTCAAGATGCCGGTGGACTGCAGCTGTGTGGAGAAATAGCGGAGAAACAACCTGCTTTACCGGAAAACTGCCCATTTCTGGAGCGGCACCTTCTCAGAAAATAAAGACAGGTAAACATCAGAGCAGCATAGCAAGGTCCGCCGTGGGGGAGGAGCTGTGGAGGGAGGGCTGTAGCGCAGCAGAGAGCAAGGGGGATGGAGACTTGTAAAGTGTGCTAGTTCAAATTTGAAGGTTTTTTCAAAACTCCCTACTGCAGCTTTAAGGCATCAGATATTAGTAAAATAGTAATAAGCTTGTTAGCTCAATTCTAACCAGATGGCAAGTAAGCCTTCTCGCCAATGCGCCTTTCGTTTGCAGCGACTGCCTCAGCGCTAAGAATCTCAGCCGGCTTGCAAGTTTGTTAGCTAAAGGTGGCCGCAAACTTGAATTCATTCTCCAATACAGAAACTCGCTGCCAAAAGTCGTCTTACTCTTCTAAACTTTTTCTGAGTTCACATCTTCAGTAACAATGCAACCCCTATGACAATTAACCTTACCGTTCTCTACTAGACGCTCAATATCAAGGATGATAATAACAGTCGATTCATCATACATCTCTAGTTAAATTCTTGTTAAATATTTAGGGAGAATTTGTTACGAAAATTCATTGTTATTTTAGTCCAACCAGATGATGTTTTATTAAAATGTAAATTGTTGCTTTATTTTGGCTATTATTTAATGCTCTCCAAAGTTCTTTGTTATAGTGTACATTATACTTTATTTTTGTTCACTATGATTATAATAAATAATCTACACAAATAACCTGTGAAACTTTTAGAACTCTTTTGATCATTTCGTACAACCAGAAATATTTTGTAACCCTCCTTAAATTGTATTTATTTGGTCTAAAGTGTTGGTATGGGAGAAGGGGGGGCGGGGGGGGGGGGTGTTTTGCAAGTAAAAGTTAAAGACCTGACTATGTAGCACATGTTGTTTTAGATGTTTTCACTGGCTGCAGTTTCTGTGTGGGTGTGCAGCAGTATATGAAACCAGACAGAGGCCCAGCAGCCGCCCTTCAAGTGGTTGTTCATCAAACATTTTGAGGGGCTGATAATGATAGTAAACAGATGAACTGTACTCACGAACAGTCAAGCTAATTTGTCTGTTGGAATCGTATCCCTGAGGGATGACTGGATTTTTGGCTGATTAAGGGATTTCCAACAAATTCAGGCTGAATCATGTATGCACTCCTGATATGCTAATGTTGCCTGAGCAATCTTTAGACATTACTAAGGCACATCACATAATCTCTCAATCCCCTGTCAAAGGAAAGATGGTATTTTCCCCCCCAAAACAGTACATTTGTTGAGACTTAATATTAGCCACCCTAAAGTAACTCATCAGTCAATATTCCAAAAAGTGAAATAATCAACCCCTTTTGTCTTGTCTGCCCACAATACAACCGAGAAACACAAAAAAGAGAAAGAGGAGCATCTGGTTATGATTTCCCATTTATTTTTTTTTATTTTCTTGTTAAAATCAATGACTGAGTCTAATGGGGCACGATAGACGAGTCCCAACACTTCATTCAAATTGTAATATGCTCAAATACCCGACAAGATAGTTTGCCATAACAAAGAGCCACAGTGCCTCTTTAGCATAGAGGTGAAATGCACACACAAAGAAGGTTATCTGCAAAAGATTAGTCTTTTATCAGAAAGAAGGCTGTTGGGTCTGGCAGTAGAGCTTCAGACGAAGCAGTCCAGAGGCTTGAAAAATAAAGCATATCAGCTAACATGTTTTAGGAAGTGTTACTCACCCCTTTTTCTTTGTTCACCTAATTCTTTCGTTTATGTGCCTGGAACTCAAGACCTTATTTAGAACGTGAGATGACTGATGTGTTAAAATTAGTTGCACAAGACATCCTGTCGACTTTGACCTGCGGGCTACAAGGTCAAGTACAGTGTGAGACCTGTGTGATGCGTGATTTCCTTGAGATTATTTCATAATGTAACCATTCCCGGAGGCCAACAAATAAAACCAACAAAAAAAAAAAAAAAGACAAGCAAACCTCATTGACAGCACATTTCTTGGGACGAAACATCTCTTGTATCACCACTTGTGGTCAGATGTCACTTCCCACTCTCTGTGTAAATAACTCCATATGCCACACGGTCAGCTGTTGAACGTCAATTTATACCTCAGTGATCAGTCTTTTTTTTCCCCCTCTTGTCCCAAATTAAACTAAACAGAAACAGTACTATAGGTTTAAACACTAACACCTTCAGGATTTGCATTGCTATTATGGTAGTTGCGTACATTTGAGTAATGCAGGTTTTATCATGCGATAGATGTGGTGCGGAGAATGGTGAAAAACAAGCATAACGTGACAGATCTGTGACGCTGCAGAGTTCATCACTGATGAAACAGATTTTTAGCCTGAAACTCTGTGAGTAATTGTAAAGAAATCCTAAATGAAGATAATGATGACTCAGCACCAGGACGATTACTTTTCCTAGCTCTACTTTGAAATCGAATTGCTGACGTTCTCAGCAACGCTGGTGAATATCACGACTTCAAGAAGGAACGATTAGTGATCAGTGTGTCAGGAGAATTGTGTAAAAGTTCTTCTTCGCTTGTTTGAATTGTATTCCAATGAAGTTCGTAATTAATTTCTGGATGCGGTATTAGCCACACTTGACTGTAGTCACAGATGAATGAAGGCTGACTATTTTAAACGTTGCCCCACACACAAAGCAGGCTTTGGACTCCAGACTGTGGAACAAAGAAGCTGACCAAAAGTAATTGTCAGGGGTAATCAGGCCATAAAATAGCCCCCGCCCCCTCCTTGCCCCTAACCCAGCATTGACTACAGCAACATGCAAACTTATGGCAGGCCTTTTTCTCTCTATACTAAATATTATCATGCTGGACTCTTTCTGATGATACATTTTACTATTTTCATCTAAACAACAACATTTTATTGAAAACGTTGCATCTGGCCAACATCGGCTGTTTTGGCAATGAAAGAAGTTTCCTGTAGACTTGACTACCTTACCACAGCTTTACCTTCTGTAAGATTTTTATGTTGCATTTAAACAACAAAGGTCACCAAATATATTTTAGCCATAGAAAGTCCATGCTACCTAAATAGCTAACATTCATTGCTGTCCAAGCAGTTTTTTGTGACGTGCATGATGTTAACACTGATTATCTTGGGTTATATATTTTTACCCATCTAAAGAATCATGGCATAGAAACAGATTTGCAGCCGGTAAAGCGTTTTCATGGAGTTTCAGCAGATCTCATCGCTGTGATTCTGTTTTTTTTTTTTTTTTTTTTTTTTTGCTGCTTCATTCGACTGAAAAATAGAGCAAAGCACGCAAGGCTGTGTCACCTCCAGCAACAAAGGTCTAAAATAGTGCTCCAGTGGGCTTGTTCTTTATCGGCACCATCTACACAAGAAGACCTTTTAACTGCTGTGCTGTCGGCTGAAGTTGCTGTCTTGTTGACTGGTAACTTGGTAACAAAACCTAGCCTTGAGGCTAAAATGCAGTGAAAAAAAAACAGAAAATATTGGAAACAAGCCATGCAGTGAAGGCTGTCAACGTGCTGATGGTTACATCCACTATGTTATTTCAGATTTCCTAAACGCCGCAGGAATATTGCTGCATGTTGCGCATGAACGGTTACGTTTCAGTTCAAATAGGATGACGTTGATCGGCACAAGTTGATCTACAGGTAAACGTATCTCCTTGTGTTTATTCTAGTGATATTGTTGTTTGTCAACTAAAAGTACTGATCTGCTTAGGCTCAGGCGAAATCTTTAAGAAGCCTCAGCATGCTCTAGGAGAACATAATAGAAGTGATTAGCTTAACTGATTGCCTTGTGTGTTTTTTTTTCTTCCTATTTACATCTGCTGCAGCCAGACAGATAGCCATCAAAAGCAACCAGCTCACATGTGTGGACAGGTCACTCATTAAGTGTGCATGTTACGCAGTCAAAATAGGCCTGCGGCTCTTTTTGTTAGACCAAGACGGAAACCTTATGCCTCTAAGGCAGTCTGCTTTGTCCATGACAATGTTTAACTGATAAAAACACAGACACGCGCATACACAAACTCTCTCTCTCTCTCTCTATCTCTCTCTCTCTCTCTCTCTCTCTCTCCCACGCACACACATACACCCGTTCTTGTTTTAAATATAAAGTGAGGACCTTGCCTTTACTTCCACCCTTTCTATGGCAGTACACTGACCCTGACCCTAACCCTGGTATGTATGCCAGTACATACCTAATCCCAACCTAAACCTAATTGTCATCTTTGTCCTAAACCTAACCCGTCTTTTCCCCGAAAAAAGTGAGGACCAAGAAAAGGTCCTCACTTTATTAGTGAAATGTGCAAAAATAGTTGTCACTCAGCAGCAGGTACAAGTACGCACGCACGCACGCACGCACGCACGCACGCACGCACGCACGCACGCACGCACGCACGCACGCACGCACGCACGCACGCACGCACGGACAGAGTGGTGCAACTTGCCATGTATTGTCAGCGCAACAAAGGCCTCAGCTATCAAGAATGTTTCTTTGTTTGTGTGTTGGATGCCAACAAAGAACTGTACGGAGGATCGTTTTATCTCTAAGCTCTTTCTCGTGCTGCAGCAGGACTTTGCTGTCTGGGGATTGAAAGTGAAGCTATGTTTAGAGTGTTAAGAGTTGTATTACTTTGATAATAATTAGGGCTGGGCAACGATTAAAATATTTAATCGCGATTAATCGCCCTGATTAATCGCGATTAATCGCGATTAATCGCATTGTATTTACAAACTCCAAGAATGAATTCAAAAGTAGTGTAAAGAGCACTTTTATATTAATGTTCTGCTGCCATATGAACAAAAGTGTTGTAACATTTGTAGCACTTATTTTATACTGGATATTTTCAACCCATCTATTGAATTTAGTGCACTAGTTGATCTTTTCTTCATAAGAGAACAGCAAGCACTGCAGCCAAAATATGGCCTTTTTTGACCTGCTGTATATTAGCCAGTCCATAAGCTTGATGTATCATGAAACTGTTGACCTTTTGGGTTTTGTGGTTTTTATTTTATTATTACAATTAAATAATAATAATAATAATAATAATAATAATAATAATAATAATGTTATGTTCAGTGTTTTTTCGCTAATCCACCTCTTATATATTTCAATCCTTATGTAATTTTGTCTGTGTTGTGTGCACCTGCCTGTTGCGTTAATCCTATAAATTTCCCCGTCGTGGGATAAAAAAAGGATTAGCTAATGTTATCTTATCTTAAATAACACTTTTTAATATATGTACTGGGTTCTTTCAAGGTCTTAATTACATGTTATGTGTGGGCTCCAGTAACATCCATCCATCCATCCATCCACTGATCTACCTGGATGTTCCCTGGAGGACTGAAACGCCTCAGTCAGTGACGTCAGTCTGTGGGTCTGTCGGCAGTGAGAGAAGTTTCGTCTCCTCTCTCCGTTTCTGGGGCTTGACGTTTTCATGTTTTTTCAAGTGCTTAGATACATTTGTTGTGTTTCCACTGAAATGAACCGGCTTTTTACAAAACATACAGCTTGATTTCATTTACGGTATTAAAATAAAGCCAAACGGTGCTACTTCCTCTGTTCATGTTTTTTCGCTGCTGCGGTCTCTCTCAGCTGTTTTTGTTCAGTTTGTGTTAGAGCTGAGTGGGCGGGCCAGGCTGAGCCTGCGTGCTGATTGGCTGGCGCCGCTGAGCCATGTACGAGAGGGGAGGGGGAGCGGGAGAGTGCTGCCGTGTCACAGCGCGCTGCAGTCAGCGCGCGTGCTGACTGACACTGACTGAAAGCATATGAGCAACATGCGTTAATGCGCGATAAAATAAATATCGCCGTTAATAGTGTAATGAATTAACGCGAAATTAACGCGTTAACTTGCCCAGCCCTAATAATAATACATTTATAATGGAATAAACAAATAAATTGCCTCGAGCGGATAATTCAGCCTAAAACAAACAACGCAGGTGTTTAACTGCAAAAAGCTGCCTGCCCAATACAGGTGGAGTAATATGTAAATAGTTGCAATAATCAATCTGGGTCACTCTTTTGAATTTGGACTTTCTTTTCAACAGACCTCATTTACAAGGTACAATTATTTTTGGGTCTTTTGGTTCAGTTGAGAAGAAATTTGCTAAAGTCCTACAGTATTTGACTCTATTTTAAGCAGTGTTCCCCTCTGCCCTGGGAACCTGACCATTGAGGATGCAATTAGCATCAATCATTTTGAACCTGATGTCTTATTCGCAGCTTCCAAATTAGCACTAAATTCAAGGGCTAGTTTACAGTTTAGAAAAATCTGGATAACATTTTAATATCTCTTGGTCCAAGCCCAACATACTGAACTGGTAAAACGGTCTATACCTAATTGTCCTTGCAGGGGACTGGATACCTACCTCCAGTGGTCACTGAGAGAACCTAGAGATACACAGGACAAACAACCATGCATGCATACACTATCACCTAAGGGTTATTTAGGGGGAAAAATAGTCCTAAACAGTCATGTTTTTGTACTGTAAGGAAGATGGAGAACCAGGACAAAACTCATGCATGCACAAGGAGAACATGCAGACTCCATGCAGAAAGACTCCAGGCTAGGTTTCAAACACAAGACCTTCTTGCAGCTTGGCAACAGGGCTATCAACTGCACCACTGTGCATTGCTCTATATAGAACAGATATTGTTTAAAACCCAATTTAGATATTTGCCAAACCTTTGTTATTTGAAAATAAAGAAAAAGGATCAATTGCAATGTCTTTTTTTTGTTTTTGAGAAGAACATTACAAACCCTATTTCTATACATCTATTAAATTCCTTTATAAAGCGTGAGACTAGCATCAAACAGGTTCATTGTTTAATTCTGTAAGTTATATCATAAACAAATGTTCTTTTTTATTCAAAATGTGTATTTAGTTGGAGTGGTGGTGTGTAATGTGGGTCTTAAGGTTAGGTTTGTGTTGAGGTTAGGTACTGTGGGTGGTGTGGTGGGTGCAGAAGAAGCGACTCTGCCCGGGGCGGCATTCATGCAAGGACCACCTCTGATTCCTGAGCCACACAACCAAGTCCATAATCTGGGTTTCTATCTCAGCAACAACTCTTACCTGTTCCAGTGGAGAAAGATGCTTCTGTACTGATGGACATAATGAATCAAATTCTTGTGAGCACAATGTTTAAAGCTCTACCTACTCTAAAATTACATTTTCCCCTTTGAGGTACTTAAAAATTGTAAAATACCAAGCTTTAACTTTCATAAAAAGTTTAAACAGCACTAACTTGCTTGTAGATAATTTTCAAATCATCCTTCCCACAGTTTAAGTAGATCAATGGTGCCCCACAGGATGCTCTATCTCCAACTCGGTTCCCAAACACTGCATGTCTTTTAATATTACCAGGTAGAGTCTTATGCATCCAGCTGGAAATGCCGTGTTTAATTCCTGTTTTGCTGGCACTGATCTAAGGTCAGCTGGCGGGGACCGTTAAGCTTTCACAAACAGCGTATGCTGTTTAAATCAGTGTTAATAAATTAGACAGTGCATGTGTTTGTAGGTAAAGATCATCTTTCACGTAGCTAAGCCATCCCTTAGCTCTGGTTCCACGTGTAAAAAGGGATACGTTCTGAGCCTTGGCAAATTTCCTAAAAGGTTCCCTAATCGCCCATGTAAAACCATTTCAGTCATGCTTCAGCAGTGCAGTCAGCAGCCCGATGGATTGATTGCTGAATCAGTCGCTTCAATATTGAAGGATGTTAGAAAATATTAAGTCTGGGTTTCATAACGGCGTGAATGAGTCATAAGTGGAGATCGGTAAGAGGTCAGAGCCTTTCATAGTCATACTGTAGTTCAGACTGAAAATATAACAGATAAACCACAAAAACACATGCAAACACACACACAGACGTGAACATGCGCTCACTCGGTCAACCGGTATTCTTTTTTGTGTATATCACGACTGTGAGGCACAAGTTCAATAAAATATATTGTAACTAAATTAAAATTATCATCTACACCTATCCATCACATACAGTTAAACTTTTAACATTTTGTCACATTAAATCTACAAGTTCAATGTATTTTATTAGGACGTTATGTGATAGACCATCACCAAGTAGTGAAGACTTGTGGAGTGGAAGGAAATTGATACATGGTTTTCAGATGCTTAACAATAATAATCAAAAATAGTTTGGATTTCCACTCCTTCTTTTCAAAAATACCTGTAAATAAAATACAGTTCCACCAATTGCCTTCAGAAGTCATGCATTTAATAAAGTCCCAATTACATAAAGGGAAGTTTGTGGTCGTAATGTGGCGAAACACAAAAAGGTTGAAGGTGTATGACTACCTTGGCAAGGCATTGCAAACGACAAATGTACAGGAAAATGTATTCTACACGCTTTTCTGTTTGTCTAATTTCTTTAATAATGTGCATAGAGTCTAATAGGTCATCCAATAGTGTGTTTTTCTGAAATGGAGATACAAGTCGCTTGCAATTTACAACAAAAATTATTAATATGAAAACCTAAAATTCTCAGGTTCTCTGGACCTATGCTGATGATGTTGGTACTATGTGGTGAAAAGCCGCCTCTTTGGGGCAGCCCAGTGCTGACACAAGTCATAAGTTAAATTAAGAAATCACTGAACACCATACAACGCATTGTAAAAGCATCCACTGAGCATAGTTCCTCTGTGGTTTCCTTAATGTAAGGAGTCATATTTAAAATATGTGAGTGCTCAGGTTGACTGGGTTTTCAAGTCCAAACCCCCGACCGCAGATCCTGTGTGATAAAATTTTTTCACGTTTCGTTAAAATGAATCATAAACCTTAAATTTAATAGGGGAACTCTCATCTAACCCTTAATCACTGCAGAAAACACTGCATTGAGTGTTCTGACTACGTCCCGTGTACACTACACGCCTCACTGAATATTTTGACAAAAGCAATATGTGTTTTCTGCTTTCTGTTGCAGGACACTCCTTTAGCGCGCGGCAGGGAAACGCAGCACGGGATATGCAGCCGGAACGGTTTGGTCGTCAACTCCGGGCTATTGGCGATGAATACAACAATCACCTCATGGTAAGGATCCGTGATCACATTTCAAACTGTTTTGAATATAAATGTTTGTGCAATATAACTGTGAATGTATATAAATGATTTGAGCGTTGGTGAACTTATCCTCTCAATTTCTGAATTAATTCACAACTATATAAAAAGTTTACTGTTTGACAGTTTTTGGTACTAAGCACATGCTACATTGAGTAAGGTTTATTAATTTTAATATAATTCATATAACTGATGTACAGCTAAGGCATGATGCAAATTAGGCACTTTAGGCATAATTTAGAATATTAGTAAATAAACCATTTGCCACACAATTAATTGTGTTTTTGATGTTAACAAGACACTAAACTAATCAGAGATTACTAATTTGAACAGTGCACCTACAGGTAACCTGTGATTAGTTCTGATGCCAGTGTTTCCCATAGGTTGAGAATTTACTTGGTGGTGGACAGTGCGGAGTTACTTTGTGCAGTACAGTGTAGCATGGTGTCAGTCTCTAAACCACAAACTGGAAATCTCACATATAATTATTTACCCTGAATATTGTGTAATCATATTCTTGCATATTTTGCCATGTCACATACACCGGAGCTCATGTCTTGCATCTGGCTAGACTCGGCTGCATTCGTAGCTTTCTTGGAGATGACTGTGGTCACAGTCGCTAGTGCGACATGAATATTCAGACTTATTTCCAAACAAATACAAGAAGTGACAACTGACCAAACGAAAGCGAGCAGGAAGCAGCGCTAATAATTACTGTTGGAAACAACAGCACTAAAGTCAACACTGGAGTTCATGCTGGGAGGGTTAGCTACAGCAGCTGGGGAGCACAAGGAGCAGAACCAAGCAGTGAAATGAAAGAAACTGGGGTTACCTGCAGGCAGCAAGGTAACTCTGCTTTGTTCTGATCCTTGTGCTCCTTAGCTGCAGTAGTTACCTCTGCTAGTATGAATGTTTACTTCAGTCAGTGTTCAGCCTGGCGTCTGTTTATGCTTATGCCTGCCTTTTCAGTGAATTGAATGGACACAGCGCTACATAGTGTTGCCAGATCTTACTGTTTCCAGCCCAAACACAACCTAAAACCCATCTAACTAAAAAACAAATCCCACACAAATCTTCTTAACCTCTCTTGAATTTATGTTAAAACCATAGAAGTATTACACACATAATAAAGAACACGCCATTAGCACATAACTGCAACAAAGTAGAAAACAAAAATGTCACATATCCAGGCTTCCCACAAAATGTGCAATCAGGCAACTAAATAACACAAACACAAGATCCATCTCCCGATCATGTCATCATAGTAACCACAAGATGTTTTAACTACAGCCTCCTAACGAGTTGTAAATCTAAGTTAGTATAAAATTTCTTTTCACACAATGACAACTATTTTGGTATAATTTTCCTATTAATTCTTTCTAAAAACTCACCAAATGTTTTGAAAAGCAGCCAAAATTTTTACAACCCGCCCTAAGCTATGTTTTTCAGCCTAACATGTACAAAAGAAGCCCAATTGGCAAAACTTTTTGTTTTTTAGATTTTGGGAGTTTATTGAGATTATTTTTCTGCAGATGTCACCAATCACCTACATTTGTTATGACAGATTCCTACAGTTCCCACACTTTCTGCCAGTTGCACGAAGCGGGGAGGATATTATCATGTTAAGCTTAAGCTAGTCGGCACCTAAAGCTGTTTCCTCTCCAGCAGGCACCCAATGCACACATGTCAATGCATGGCACAGAGGCTGTGACGTGCACATCTTTGCCTGCTTGGAGCAGCTCAGCACATCAGCTCTGAGTCATATAAAACAGATCGATGGGAAGACTTCTTCCCACCAAGCAGATTGCTGGGTGACCGCGGCCATAAAAACAACGAATGCACTTTACAAGCAGCATTCACTCCTCCTGAAAGAGCGCAGAGCCACAGCGGACGGTCGTCTGCACTGTTGATGGCTTTGCAGCAATCCCTCATACTGAGCAAGCATGAAGCGACTGTGGAGAGGAAAACTCCCATTTAACAGGGAGGTAAAACTTCAGCAGAACAGGCTCAGTGTGAACGGTCATCTGCCTCAACCCACTGGGGGGTTAGAGAAGACAGAGCAGAGACACAATAAGCATAGAAGCACACACTGATCTAGAAATTCTTTCTATGTTATATGGTAATGGCAGATGATCTGCCCCCATGGATGGTGTCAGCTAACAGAACGCCAGACCAGGTGTACCTACTATGGAGAGAATAAAGACAGTGAACAAAACGTTAAAAGTTGTAAATACCAACTAACAATGCAAATTGGAGAACAGGAGGAGAACTTAGCAGAGTGAGATAAATAGACCATGTCTTCCAGCATCCTAAGCCTATAGCAGCATAACTATAGAGGTAGATCAGGATAACCTAAGCCCCTCTAACTATAAGCTTTGTCAAAAAGGAAAGTTTCAAGCCTAGTATTAAAAGTAGACAGGGTGTCTGCCTCACAGACCAAAACTGGGAGTTGGTTCCACAGGAGAGGAGCCTGATAGCTAAAGGATCTGCCTCCCATTCTACTTTTAGAGACTCCAGGAACCACCAGCAGACCTGCAGTCTGAGAGCGAAGTGCTCTGTTAGGAACAAATGGGGTAATCAGATCTGTGATATATGATGGAGCTTGATTATTAAGGGCTTTATACATGAGAAGGACAATTTTAAATATGTAAGTTTTTGAACAAGCAATGTTTTTTCATCATTATAGTACTCCAACTACTACAAAATTAATGGACTATACAGTCTCAGGAACTTCTATCCCCAATTTATCCAATAAGAATACAGTGTCAATTATTTACTCATCATCCAAAATACAATGTTGGATACTTGGAATATGTGCATATATATATATTCTAACATTTACAGTTATACCCATATAAAAATATATAAAATGAAAAATCTCAGAGTGAAAGAAATGGCCAGATCAGAGATTACACACCATGTAAATACACTTAATTTATTCTTGAGGCTACACATGGACCTCATGTACTCATGAGTTACGGTGATATTCAGCCCTGGTTTAGGCCTATGTATTTCTTCGTAAATTGCATGTCTGAATGAAAAATTCGTAAGGCCTCTAAAAAAGTTTGTGGACCATGCAAAAATGCTAGAAAGCTTAAGTTGAAACTCAAAGGCAGCTATTTGATGCACCGTGAAGGAATTCCACCCTTTTTTTCATTTTTGATTTTGCAGTATATTTATTTTAACTCTGTTCAGCTGTTAATGCCATGATTGATCAGTGATTTAGCTCCTGTCTCTGATTGTGACTTGAAACTACAGTCACATTAGCCTGACAACTACTTGCCTGAAGGCGTGATTACATTATCACAGGGAGCATATAACGACTGAATGGAGGCTGTTGTAAATTTAAATAGCCATAATAAGGCTTGGGTTCCTCTTAGCTTCTGATTCCTTGGCAAGGCTTCGTCACGTTGCATCATCACAGACTTACTGTCAAAGGGCCGACTAGCAAACTGGAAAATGCAGAGATGAAGGAGGCAGAGAAGAGTCTGCGCTCATTTAAATTAACTTTAATCTCATGAGGGGAGTGAGCTAAAAACTAAACGTCAAGAAAATGCATGACAGGAGTTTTATATTCCTGCAGACCTTAAAAAGCTCCCTTACTGTCAAAAGCTTAGCAGCTAGAACTCTTCAAGTCTGCTTCTCAGCAGTTTGAAGCATCAGAAATGTGTTTCCTCTCATTTTGTTTAGTGTCTGACTTGCTAATGAGCAACAGCAGGAGAGTTAACCCTTAGGATCTTTTTCTTAGTCCTACAAACATCTTATAAAATGCCAATATAACCAAAAACTAGTTAATCCTCATTCCTATGTTTAGAATATTAACACAATTTATTATTAGAATTTGTTAAAAAATGCTAAGTTCAAGTGTTTAAACATATTTTTCAGGATTCTGATTAGAGGTTAGGGTTAGGGTGATTATGTTGAGAATACTTTATGCTTTATAAATTTATTCTCTCTATCCTCTCATTATACCAGAAGAACACAAACTTCTATGGTCCACATTTCTAATGTTCAACTACTTACGTTTTAGCTGTACACTATAACTAGTCTTCCTGGAAGAGTTTAGTTCTGCTGGAGAGAAATGAAGCTGCCCAGGAAACAGAAGAATAGGCGGCTATTTTTAATAGGACCAAAGTATTCTCTGTCGGCTTGGTGTTTATAGATATTTGTGTCCAAAGAAGAGGCACATGTAATCTTTGTGCAGGGACAAGAAATAAATTGCAATTACACATTTTTTTAATTTCTTTAAATAAATTGTTGGTTGGGTTGGACATCTGAGATATTAAATAATTACAAGTTATCTTTTTGTTGGAGTGAAGTCTGATCAATGTTGACGTTTATACTTCACTCGATGCACTTTCCAGTCGCATGATAATAGTAAACATTAAGGATATTTTCACTATTGCAATAAAGTAAGGTTGTTTGTAAGAACTTGTCATTTTCAAGAGCAAGAAGAAAAGTATGAAACAAAAAAAAAATTTGAGGAAATTTGGATGATTCCTCTCACCTGGTGTGTCCTGTCCAACTCCATGATCGGGTTTAAAGTTTGGAAGCCCGTTAGGGATCTGGACTCTACTTTTGGAAAAATGTAACTTTTAGATAAGCAATACTTTAATTTAAAAAAGTATATACAAACTTTAGTTTGAAAGGCATGGTTAGTTACATTAATTGTCTGGAACTTGTGAGTTTTGTATCTGGAACCTACTTCTGCAATAATCTTATTTATGAAACAGTAATTCAAAGAGTACATGTTAACTTTATTCATTCTCTTTTTAAATATGAATATAGACCTATTAAAAAATGTAAATCTACTTATTTCTTAATCCAGCATGTATTAAACCCGGCCTCTTATTTCATCTGTTGTTCCCTGTTGGTTCATCTCGTTTTTACTGTTGGTTTAGTCTAGGATGTGGAGTGTGATATGTGCCTCCTTACAATGCATTGGAGACAGTGCAAATGCCTTCGCTATACATTTCTCTAATCCTCAGCCAGTGCAATGGCAGACACCGACATTTTATTCTTCACCTGAATACATTTTTCTTTATGTTTGCCTTTGACCAAGTTTTACAACATAAATCGTAAAGCTTTTATGCGTTTTATGTTGTAAAACAATTTAGATCATCAGCACTTACATCTGGAGGACTACAATACGCTCCATATGTGAAGGATTCCCTGGCATTCAGTACATGATAAAGAGTCATGGAAGGCCACGCTGCTTTTGAAGCCCACAGCTGTGATTCCAGTAGTCAACGAACTCACGAGGAATGGTGGATGAATGTGAGAACACTGTATCTTAAACCTCTGAGTCAGCACCTAGTCACAAACGTATTAAGCAAGATGGAAAAAAAATCAGAAGTTTCTCTCTGTGTGTGTGTGTGTGTGGTGTGTGTGTGTGTGTGTGTGTGTGTGTGTGTGTGTGTGTGTGTGTGTGTCTTTGTGGAAAGCCTAATTGGAACATGGTTGCAGACTTATCTGGAGTGTGTGCTCACATGTGTGCTCATTCTTGCTGTTGAATAACGAAGAGGCACAGATAAGAAAGCGGAACAAGGAGACTTGTTCCCTGTTTTCTGGCAGGCAAAGTTACACATTGTTTGAGAACAACAGCTGGTTAATGACGTTTAGTCACATACTGGACAAGGCAACTTTTCTAAAATATTAATCTGACTGAAATCTTTAATAAAAAGACAAAATCGGTCATATTCACTCACAACCCTACACAACAGATTTGGTTTCTTTGGTTTGGACCCTACAATGTCAAATTAGAAGAGGTTCTTAAAGATGTGAACCAAGCTCTGCTCTTAAATGCAAACCACAAATCCAGCACCTTCTCTTGGTGCTGACCGCCTAAACGGCTAAACCGCAAAGATTACCTAATCACCAAGCAATAAATTTAGGCTATCATGCCGTGACATGAGTCACGGTATTCTGAAACCCAGTAAAATCTCTATGGTTTTCTAGGGTGTTACTTGACCCAAGGTGAGTCACAATTTCCAGTGTGAACCCAGTCAAAAGGAAGTCATGCTATTGGTAGCCTGGTCCGAGTAGAGAAAACATCTGAAAAAGGCTGATCTAAAAAATAAGCAATCCTATAAACATCATAAAACAGGCTCACTATGTTGACTGATTCATATCGGGCCCATGTGCAGATGAAATAGGCAAGCAAATATGTGAAGTTTTCCACTTTTTGTCTACGACAGTGATCCCTCGTTTCTTATCTTTCTCTTTTGGAACAAAGCAGTGCCTGTCTGCAACACATTTTCCAAGCAGTGTTTCATCTGTCATTACATAAGGTGTAATCATGGGTGGCTAATAATGTCATAGGATGAGGGAGCAAATTAAGAAAGATTGGGAAGCTGAATAATTAAATCACCATCATACAAAAGACCCAGGCCTCCAGTTTTAACAGCTCTAATACATTTTGTCTGATTTGTGGTGAATAATAGAGACATTTCCGCATCAACTATTTTTTGTGACCCACGAAGAAATCAGCTTCTGATTTCCAGCATGTTCGGCCCTAGCAAGTGAGCAACCAGTTGGAGATTCAAAGAATCCATTTTTTTATCTGGCCAGTGAATGCACCATAACATCAACACATCAAGTGTGTGTGAGAGAGACAAACTTCAGCATATAACAGGAAGCCTGAACAGATACTGCAAAGTATCCTTTTGAGCTTCCAACCTCTGTCTGCCAATGGAACATGCTGAATTTAAAAATGGTGACAGCCTTTTGTAAATCAGGCTAAGGGAATGCATTCTCTAGGGAATCCAAAGAGACCACAGTTTAAAGCTAGTAAGACCTACCATACTAATTTTTGTCATTGTGGGCGACTGTGGCTTGATGGGTTGATTGGTTGTCTTGGAGTCGGAAAGTTGGAGTCGGAAAGTTTGATTCCAGCTTCCCCTTTGTCACGTGTCGATGTGCCCCTGGGCAAGGCATTTAACCCCAAGCTGCATATCGGTGTATGAATGTGTGCGCATTAGTGAGAGCGATTGGGCGAATGTGGCTCTAATGTACAGCGCTTTGAGTGGTCAATATGACTAGAAACCCACTATGTAAGTTCAGTCCATTTACCATGCTAATTTTGATAATCGCTACTATGAAATACTACAGAGAGCTTCAAAGGTCAGCTTAAAAACTATTTTGAATGATATTCTTGTATCTTTTTGTATTTTTGTTCTTGAAGAGAAATCAGAATGGGCTAAAATTTGCAGTGTACCAGAAAGTTGTGATGAGTGGATCTCTACTCTAGTTCCTTTTAATTTCTTCTGCGTAGATACAGTCTGACCTGGTATTATACTTTGAATAGAAGAAAATCTTACCTCCAAAGTAGACTGTGACATACCTTTGTTGGAGTTGGATTTGACAAAATTAGAGGTTAAGGACTAAAGTATAGCCCTTATTTCCTAGTATTATTATACTTATAACTAAAAAAGGGTAAAACAGGGAATCAACAAATAATTATCAAGTTTCCCTGATTGCAGAGAGTGATCAGATATTTTAATTCACTGGTATTTCTTGGTGGCAATTTGAGTAAACCCAGTGGAGGATCTCGATAAAGAGTGTAGTCATCAATCTCTTTGTTCTGTTTTGTTACGGCATCATAGTTAAGATTATTTCATTGTTTAGGTCAAGGTGACAATAAATGCAATATTTTTGGGAAATGGTAACAGTTATGTGAACAGACAGTAGATTTCCCTGTTTGAGAAAATAAAATCAAGCAACCAATGACTCTAAAAACTCAATGACTCGCTACAAAAGGAGTGTGGTGGCAAAGTAGAGGATAGATAAAGGAAAAATGAATGCTACATTAAAAACAGCCATAAGGTTTTATGGTTTAGATTCTTCACTACCTTTGCCTATTGTTAGCTTTTTTAAAGAGCTACCTGCCTCTATACCTGTACTGTTGACAAAAGAGCTTAGTTCTGGTTGATTGCCTGGAAGTCAAGGGGTGCAAAGGCTGCATGTGGCTATGGAGGATTTCGATTCACATTATCTGTAAATAACTGAACAACACAATGTTGACGTGATGTGAAGACATCATTTTTATGCTGGGTATAGAAGTGGAACACCCGGATACATGCTAAATACAATCTTTGTGATTTATTTTTTTAACATGAAAACATAATGTGGGGAGTATTTGTTTTATCATTTTGCACTTTCAGAGTTGGTCTTTTTCCTTTGTCCTCATTTCGTCCAGAATCTCTCCATATTTGTACCTCGGTTAAACATTTACACAGTGCATGCATGACCATTTGTGTGTGTTTGTTTTGAGACATCTGTAAATGTGCTCAGTACGGTGTACGTGCCCATTTGTGTGTGGTGTGTCAGCTTAGTGTCCGTGACTGTGTAGTTTCATTACGCCTCAAACCTGTGATTAAAGAGCTCTCATGGGACCAAAACGCAAGGTCTAATTATCCTGACCAAACACACACACGGAGGCACACTCACACTAACTCCAGACACACGATCTGTCATCCTTCAGTAAGAGCTAAAACCCTTTGTCCTGAAGGCAGAAATAACCTCAGAAATATGGTGGACCAGTAGGGTGTGATTTCTTGGCCGCTTATGCATTTGTCTGTGTTTAAGAGTGTGTTGAAAGAAAAATAGCGCGAAAAAGAGAGGGTACTTTAACCTTACTTTACCATCTTCA
Organism: Fundulus heteroclitus; assembly: GCF_011125445.2. Classification (NCBI taxonomy): domain Eukaryota; kingdom Metazoa; phylum Chordata; class Actinopteri; order Cyprinodontiformes; family Fundulidae; genus Fundulus; species Fundulus heteroclitus. Next base: position 34,063,872 of record NC_046382.1, read on the forward strand.
TTAAGCTGTGCAGTTCAGCTCTGATTTGGTATTGTTGTAGAGGGGAATACACCTGCCATAAATCAAGGTTTCAGTTTTCAATTTAGGAGCAGGCTTTCATATAGTTGTCATCAAAAGTTGTTATTCTTATACTCAAAACCTGTGCTTTCTTTCACATATCCTTCTTAGCTGCCCAGAATACTGCTGAGATAGTCTACATATTTATTCTTTTAAAGCAACCCATAAAACATCAACAGCAATCTGACAAAATGATTGTTCTTTGTATTTTACAATTGTTATTTCAACAATTTATTGGATCTTAAATATAGCTTTGGATCCCTTACATTTAAAGGGACCAACGAGAATTGTTGCAGCGTTATAATGTTGTATTTCTTTCATGGATCCTGCACAACAGAGAAAACAGATTGTAAAGACAGATTGTCGCTCACCTACTTTGCATTCAATTTCCAAATAAGTGTGTGTGCATGTGTTTTGTAAGCTTGCATGTTAAAAGATAATTGGCAGCCACTAGCCAAAGAGCGCCATGTATGACAGTCTGAAAGACTGCAAGTTTGAATTTTGTTTGGAGTAAATATATCTTTTAAAAAACTTTGGACATTTTGGAGGTTGTGGCAGAAAGAAATTAAAAGTAAGAAAGACAGGGAAAGAATATAACAAAGCCAGAGTCCCACTATGTCTTTTGTGTGTGTGTGTGCGCACGCGCGCGCTTGTAAGTGTAGCTTTGTTTTGAGAGCTATTTTTAAGAGGCAGCATAGTAAGTTGTGGTAACCAAATAAAATCACATGAGCTTTTTGGCTGACTCAATGTTTCCACTGTAAAAAGAGCGACAGAAGGAGAGGAAGAAGGAGAGATGTGAAACTTAGAATTTATTGCAATCGAGATTTGTCCTCCTTCAGTGAAATCCAAAAATAAAACATTATTTTTAGTTATCAAGCAAGCAATTAAGCAATTAGGTGAAGCAATTAAGGACTGATTACATTTAAGATTATTTTCAGCAAGAAAACCCAAATCATACATTCAATGCTAAATCTTAACTCCTCCAAGCAGGCATTCAGGTGAGCAAATGCTCACCTGAATGTTCTACAAACCCCCAAGACCAAATTCCTAGGTGAGATCATTGCTGCGGGATTTTAACACTGGGCTACTGCTCCTCCATTTCTCTCCATTTTTTTGTGTAAAAACAGAAAAGTAACACATTTTATTAGCAATATATGTTACTTTACATTAATAAAACTTCTCAGAAGTGCTTATACATATATAGCTTATGTCACCTACTTTCACTAAATTTATATTGGATACTGAAGTCAAGATTACTTAATGAGCGTCTGTTCTTGTTGAATTTCTCACTGAGAACTCAGAAAATCCAACTGAGGACAAAACAAACATACCAGGAGCTCTGGAAATCTGATGTTGCTCAGTAGAAAATAATTGGCAACTTGATTTTGATTTAAAGACCTTCATTGTAAAGGTGGTTGAAGAGGGCTGCAATGAGTATGTCAAATAGTTTTTAAGACCTAACCAGTTCAGGACAGTTTAATTCACCCTGGTAACGTGGATCAAGTATTTTTGTAACCTACCATATGAAAAAAGGAGACAACAAACCTATTATTTGTATCCTAAGTATGTCACTAAGTTTCCCACTTCCCATTTAAAATAAATCACAAAAAAATCAAATATTAATAATAATAGCAGTATTGGAATTGGATTTTGTGTGTATATTGGTATAAACATATTGATCACAATATATAGATACCGAGACCTAAAAGATACAAGTGGTTAACATTTGTTTAGGAGTGATTTAAGGAGCCTTGCAAAGACCAATCCCAATAACGGAGGGTTGGGTACACTGCAAAAAGAAAGTGTCCCTGCACTAAGCCTAGGGGCACACCCCTGAGAAGGAAATTGGACAAAGATAGGTGTTCTTGTTTTGACACCTTGACAGAATGTACAAGTTTAAACTAATAGTGAGGAATGCTTAAGAAGCCCAGCATACAGCTTGTTAGATTTATCAGCAGTGTCTTGTTATCCTACTTTAACTTGCAAGTGAAAGTAGGATAACAAGACACTGCTGACTGCCAGCACCCTATAAGGCCCCAGTCAAAAGGATTACAACACGCAAGTTAGCCAGTCTTGAAATGAGGAAATGATCAGCTGTTGGTGTTTTTATGTGCAAGTGTCATTATTGCTTTTCTGGAGTCTCCTGAGTTATACGCTTGGAGAGGCAATCGTTTTTGTAGCAAGTTCTGACTTGATATCCCACATTCAGCTGCCAGTTTGTCAGCTAAGGAACATCTGTTTCTAGTTGTGGTGAAAGATGTAACCCTTATTCTGAGTGTGATGTATGAGCATTCATCAAGATTACATTTGTATTCTCAGATCTCTAGACATCACTGTTTGGTTTTGCATTGCAACAAAATATATAAATATGGATTTGTCTCTAAAGAGTCTGAATCTAATCTTTATCCAGAATTCTAAGATACAATGAGAAATAACTAATATTATTCTGTGAAGCAAAGTCTTAATTTGTTTCTTTTCAGAAAGCCTAAAAACTCTTAAAGAATATGAACCTCTTGAGTTAAAATAATCAGTGACAGTTTTTGATATGGGCTACAATGGCAATTGACCTGGGTGATATCAGAAAGTGGGCGCACAAGAACCTGATAACAACATATAACTTGTTAATTGCAATAGGGAGAAAATAGAAGGAATTGTATAAAAAAATTACTTAATTTTTTTCTTTTTTCTTATTTTGTAAACTATGTCCTTTTCTTTATTTTAAAACCTAAAAATTCAAATCAAATTTTGGTGGTTTAAAAATTGCAACAAATCTCCTTTAGTAGATATTTATTAAAGGTTATACTTTGTCTTTTTCAAAAGGTCAGGTAACATTTGTGGCTCTTAATGAGTTTTATTTGGCTAGTCTGAGGGCAAAAATGGCTCCTTGGTTTGTAAAGGTTGCAGACCGCTGATAAAGGATAAAGAAACATCATCTCCCACCGATGATGTCACATCAAACCAGTCATTAAGTAGTGAAAAAAGCTTTCAGTATTCTGCCATTACAACCATCTTTAAAGGTATATAGCCAAATAATATGCTTATAAGAAAAGACTAAAAATCGTTTGATCATGATAAAATGAGGTTATATACACCAAGCCTCCATCTTGATAATGTTGTGATGGTCCTTTTATGGATAAAAATATCCCCGGCAACGGGCACGATTAACAAATATAATCAGACGTGGTGACATCTAGTGACAGTATCACAGAACTCCTATCATGCCGGGTGCTTAATTTATAAATCAATTGTAAATAATGCCGGACCGAGCCTGACCCTCTGCAATGCCTCGCAATAAAGCGACAGTTTGGCATGATCAAAGACCACCCGTTATTAATTAAATACACAGATCTACAGCAACTTTAAGAGCCTCATATCAAAATGTTTACTCACGTCAATCAACTCTGCGGTCACGTCTGAGCCTCGGCAGGTTTAGCGTCCGCTTCAGTGAAAACCAATGTTCACACTGTATTCCCAGTGACATTCCAGTCTTTTCCCTCTAGGAATCATATTTCTTTCCACTTTTTTTCACTTGGACCTTTCTTCCTTGTTTCACTGGAAGATGCTTATAGTCGTTAGCTGCTTCCTTGTTTTAACCCCTGCTGCGCATGTGCAGTACGTACTTCCGTTAATATAAAATACAAAAGGCTTTATTTAGTAACAAAATGAGCAAAAACAAAGCATAAAACACCAAAATAACATCTAATACGCCAGCAGGATGTGGATGTGATGTGATCTTTCATAAAAACTTTGTAGGCAGCCAGAGTGAGCTACTGACGTATAAATAAAATAAAATATCAAATAACATGGCTATGCACTTTTAATGTCAAGTCATTGGTGGTGTTGGTGAAATGAGGAAAAAGTGTCAAAACTCTGCCAAACTGAACCCTATATGCCTTGTTTATGTCTTCGATGGGGTGTTTATAAAGAAATGTCATTATTTCTGCAAAGATTAACACTGCTGCATGCTAATTCAGAGTAATAACAACATTGTTATTGTTTTTCAACAGTTGCACATTGTTAATGAACTCCAAGAATAATTTCTTCCCTGCAGTGAAACTGAAACTTGATTATTAAAAAAAGCCATGTTTCTTTTCACAACCAAATCTAAGCCTCTTGTTTTAAAATAAGGGAGCTCTGCCTGTGCCAAAAGCTGATGTGTTTGTGTAGAGAAGATTTAATGAGTGTTCTCTTAAACTTCTAGTCTGAGAAAAATTCTGATGTATGAAGATGGCAAACATTAAGTTGTGGAGATGAAATCAAATTGCCCACAACAAAATCAACATGTCAAAAGTTTGCTCTTCCTTTTTCTGCCAAACACAACAGGTCCCGTTGTAGCTGTGGAGAAATTAGTGTTAACAGTACTGAGGCTCTTCTGTAGTTGGATATTTGCTCCTGTGGTGTCCCCTCAAATTTTGACTTAAAAAATTTGAAGGTTCCTAAAGCAATAATGTGAAGGAAAATATACCCCGAAGGAAGGGAAAGTATCACATGTCCTATCAAAATAAAGTACTTCTCCAGATGTGCTTCCATTCTTTATCAACACTGGGAAGTCCTACGCAGTAAAATTGAGTTTAGAGTGATATTTAGAAGTAATTTTTTCACATTCATCAGATGAAGAAAGCCTCACTAAATCCACAGATCTGATTTAGGTTATTAAATACTGAGCACTCGCCCACATATAAAAGCTGATGTGTCCTTTTTCTTTTCTTTTGTTTCCTTTAGGCATGGGACATGGTTTGTAAATAATAAAATGATATTTCTGTTTTACCCACGTTTATGGTGGTCATGAATATTGTTAATAATTTGCTCATTAAATGCTTGCATTATTTAGCTGACAAACTGGGTTTGATTATTGGAACATTTGTACTGTGTTTATTAGATGTGTGCATTAATTTAGACACTTAAATGGTAAATGGCTTGTAATTGTATAGCGCTTTAACTAGTCCGATGACCCCAAAGCGCTTTACTCTACAGTCAGTCATGCACACATTCACACCCTGACGGTGGTGAGCTATGTTAGTAGCCACAGCTGCTCTGGACCAGACTGACAGAGGCAAGGCTGCCATACATCGGCGCCACCGGACCCTTTGACCACCGGCAGCAGGCAGTCGGGTGAAGTGTTTTGCCCAAGGACACAACGACTGAGATGGTCGGAGCGGGGGATCAAACCGGAAACCCGCCAATTGCAGGAACTCCTGCGCCACTGTCGCCCCACAGATAAACACAAGTGGTGACACATTTTTGCTATTGATGTCACGTGAGGAGGCACCATCCACTTTGGAGGTTGTGACTAATTTTAAGGGTCGGCCAGTAAGCGGAGGAGAAGGTGGAGGAGGAGATAAATACTGTTAAATCCTTTGTTCTGCCTCTTTTTGATCCTGGAGCCAGCCCTGTCTGCTTGGTACCAACATGTATTGAACAAACACAGCGTTATTATATACCTGAATGTGTGCATAGCTAAGTGTGCATTTTCGTTGCATAATTTTAACCAGTGATATTCAAACAAAGAAAGCACACCCAGAGATCACTAAACTCTGCCATTTGGAAATATTAAGGTTTCTCATACAGCTAATGATGAAGGTAATTGATGATGTAAAGGAAAGATGGACTGAACCAATATGTCAGTGTATGCATCTTTCAATAGCAATAGGGTGCGTAGTTTGCTCTGTACTTAACTAAATTACTCACTTGAAAAGCTGTCAAGCCCAATGTAAAGACCACTGGTACTGGAGAAAAGTCTGGTAAAGTCCAAATGGATGCGTGTAGCATCCAATGAGCCCAAACTCCTACATTGTATGACATGTAATTTAGAAGAATCTTCAATGATTTAATGGGATTTTCCCAACAGGAATCTATGCATTCAGGTACAGCTGGCACACAAGGTTGTAAAAATATCAAAACAACTCCAAAATGATTTAAAAATGTTTTACTCTAAAATGGGCACAGTCCTATTTACAAATTTCGAAAGATCAACAGTGATAGTGGTTGTTTCCTAATCTTATCTATCCAGGCACTGACTATGGCTGCTTATGCTGCTTTATTCATGGACAAAATCCAACCAAGTCTGCTTCTGTTTCTCCACTTGATCTGAGCTTCTTATCGGTCAGCCAAAAGTTGGATTAAACTTCTTTAAATCAGCAAAACTCAAGGATTTTTCAGTTGCTATTTTTCCTTTTTACTTGCTTTGAGGAGGAGGACCAGACGGCGTTTGGTGCTGCTGCATTTTTCATGGCAACACAAGTTAATCAGTACAAGATGCCTTTATTTTCCACAATGACAGAATAGCAGGGATTGAAATGAAAATATATAGTCTTGAAATGAATGTGGAGGTAAATCCTCTATAAGGAAATTAAACAACCCAACTTTCAGGGTGCAGTTCTGCCTGCTGCACCCTGAGCCTTTCCAGCACCTTCCTTCTCCTGCCCAGCTCTGTCTCCACTCTGCCTCATCATCCACACCTGTTCAACCTTCAGTCATCCTGGACTCCTCCCCGCCGGTCCGTCGTCAACCTTTCCACGCCTGTCAGCCAGAGATTTTCCCACGTCTGTTTGTCAGAGCTTCGACTCTCCCTCGTCAGCCAGTCAGAGACTTGCACCTCCAAGAACTCTCCTTGTTGTGCTCCTGGATTTACTACAGCCCCTGCCTCTAAGTGCTCGCTGCACTCCTGGTTCTACTGCAGCCCCTGTGTCCAAAGAACTCTCTCTGCGGAGCTGCAGGTTCTCAGCGCAGCACCTGCAGCTCTCCAGCTCTCCAGCTCCCTCTCCAGTCTTCCAGCTCCTTCGTTCATCATTCACCTGCTCCATCCTGGTAACAGCCTCTGGTTTCCTTTGTTCACAACTCATCTTAATCAATAAAACTCATAAAAGGAGGCTCTGTGTGCATGGTAGTGTTCGGGTTCATCAGGACAAATCATGACAGTATGGACCGGCCAAAGATGAACCCAACCCACGCACAGAGCTTTCGTGCAGGAGTCCTTGACTAATTCCACCTGCAAGCCTCCTTATATAAACTCACTCCAGTCAGCTCCTCACCACCGGTCCGTCATCAACCTTTCCATGCCTGTCAGCCAGAGATTTTCCCACGTCTGTCTGTCAGAGTTTCGACTCTCCCTTGTCAACCAGTCAGAGACTTTCCCACGTCTGCCTGCCTGAGTTTCCCACGTCTGCCACCCCTGCACCTCCAAGAACTCTCTCCGCTGCACCTCTGGTTCTACTGCTGTCTTGCACCTCCAAGAACTCTCCTTGCTGTGCTCCTGGATTTACTCTCCTCGCTGTGCTCCTGGTTCTACTGCAGCCCCCTGCGTTCTAAGGACTCCCTCTCTGCTGGACTCCTGGTCCTACTGCAGCCCCTGCATCCAAAGAACTCATTCTGCTGAGCTGCAGGTTCGTGGCGCAGCACCTGCAGCCCTCCAGCTCCCTCTCCAGTCCTCCAGCTCCTGCATTCATCATTTACCTGCTCCATCCTGGTAACAGATTCTGGTTTCCTTCCTCCACAACTCTAACCTGACTCCGCCAGATAGATTTGCTCCGCATATCCATCTGGAAACCTTCCGTTGAAGTAATTTTGGGAAGGGGCGAAAATACTGGTTAGCTGATTGGCCTATGTTGGTGATAGACGGGCCAAATAAACCAATCAGATCAACGAAGCATATGACGTACTCGTCAACATGCTTCGTCGTCGCTCGTAACAGAGCGACGACGAAAACACAACCACAAGCCAAGCTACTCTTGCTGCTGCAGGTAAAGGTTCGTTAGCTCAGCAAAGAAATACTCTGTAATTCCGATAAAACTTGCTCGATAGCCCCGCTAACGCTAGTTTCATCGGCTGAAGCCGCCATGTTCTTTAGACTGAACTGTCGCGCTTCTGGTTGCGTCACACCTCAACCCGCCTCAAAGCCAACGCTGATTGGATGTTCGTTTGGTGAACGGCTCCAAATTTTCTTTAATGGAAAGTAGCCAGACTGATCTGCGAGTGAAACCTTGAAAGCTTGCGAGATCAGGATAGTCTCACGAGGCTACCACAACTCATCTTAATCAATAAAACTCATAAAACGAAGCTCTGTGTGCGTGGTAGTGTTCGGGTTCATCGGGACAAATCCTGACACCAACCGGTGATTCAAAACAGTGAAAAGACTCAAAGACAACTAACTAGCACCATCAACAAACAGTGATGTAAATGAGAATACACCTACTACCTGCCCTCCCTGGAACTCTCTCAGTGCAAATCCAAAAGAAAAAAAACCTTCTGCATCTAGGTGAAACAACGTGGCCAGTATTGCAAAGAAACATATCTTCAACCCCAGCACCAGGGATCAGAACAGCAGGGAACTGTAAACCCTAACAGTGGTTTATGAAACATTGGCCTGGCCTGTATTTGTATTGCACTTTATCAAGTCCGACGACCCCAAAGCGCTTTAAACTACATTACACTACATTCACCCATTCACTCACATACTGACAGTATTGAGCTACATTTGTAGCCACAGCTGCCCTGGGGAAGACTGACAGAAGTGAGGCAGCCATACAATCAGTGCCACTGGCAAAGTGAGTGTCTTTCCTAAGGATGAAACCACTGACACTGTTCGAACCGCAACCCACTGGTTACAAGACAAATTCCCTAGCTCCTGTGCCACTGTCACCTAGTGTATCCAAGTCTGAGGCCATGATTTTTGACTGGAAATAGAGGATTTTCCCCCTCTGGGTTGGGAGTCAATCTCTGTCTCAAGCAGACAACTTTAAGTTGCTGGGGAAATACTCTATTTTTGTCAAGTGCTTAAACGAATTTATTACTGAGCACCATCTTGATGTTTTATTTTTAACAGAAACAGGGTTAGATGGAAATAGTGAGACACCCACACTAATAGAGTCAACACCTTACATTTACACTTTTGAAACTGAGTGATGATTCATTAAAGTTTAAAAAGATGTTCTTCAGCAAATATAGGCGTGTCTCCATCTGATTCTCCTGCGAATTTTCAGCAAAACTTTAAAATGTAAAAAAGTAAATGTGAATCAGACATGTTTCCATCTACTGGCGTGTAGCAAATGAACCAGGTGACGCAAACCGTAATGTTGCCGTACATTGACTTTACGCTGTAATAAACAGGAAGTAGAGGTTGCTAACTAGCACAGACCACAGATGAGTATTGGTTTTCATAAAAACGTTGCTATTTGTGTGTGTTGTGAGTGTTTTCGAGCATTATTCGAACATTCAGGGAGACGGCGGCAGCGGAAACAACTGATCAGTCATGTGAGGTAAATGTTCGCTACGTCAGAATTTATTCGACAAATGTGTTTCCATCTTGTCTTTAAAACATATACTCTTTTTCGAAAAAGTCAAAAACTACCTCAAGCAAACATAAAACCTTTTTGTCAAAATTTAGCAAGTTGATTCGAATGTTGACATTACCATCAATGTTTTCTAATGCATTACATCAAAATGCACATAAAAATATTGATGCAAACACAACTTATGACTTTCAAATATCTGGCTGCCCAGGTCAAGCGCCCTGCTCGATCCATGTTTATAAACGCTTACAGGCCTCCGAAACCCAAAGCAAGCATTTTCAGTGATTTCAATGACCTTCTGTCTGTGATATGTGTGGAATTTGACTGTTTAATCATTGTGGGAAACTTCAATGTATATACTGGCAACCTACAAACAGGCAAAAGAACTATGTGATAGACTAAGAAAAACTGATTTGAATGAACATGTTTAACACGCTGTACCCAAATGGGGACATATTTTTGACTTGACCATCATTACTATGAGTCTAAACATTGTCACGGTTTTGTAACTGATGTCGCCCGATCTGATCACTTTTCTGTTATCTTTGAAAAGATAATTTCCATCGACTCCATTAGCCACAGAGATGTATTTCAAATCTTCCATTCATCAGTAAGATTATTAAAAAACGCTATTTCAAACAGTTAAATAGCTTCTTAACATTGACTGCTTTGACATCTTCCAGTCAGGTTTCTGTGCTCACCACAGTACAGAGACTGTCTTTGTCCAGGTCAATGACATCCGCATTTAAATGCAAACTGCGGAAGAACCACATTGCTGGTATTTTTGGATCTAAGCGCACCATTCGACACTGTTCCCTGGAGCAACTGGAGAACTGGGTCAGACTTTTTCTGGAGCAGTACTTGACTAGCAGTATCACTTGAAGGACAGGGACTTCTTTGTGTCATTAGGTAACTTTACATAGGAGCTGACAAAAATAGACTGCAGGGTTCCCCAAAGTTCCATCTTAAGGCCCATCCTATTTAATATCTACATGTCCGCTATAGCTCACCTTATAACAAACACGATAAGTTACCATAACTACATAGACAACACACAGTTCTACATCACAATGTCACTATTCAATTGTTGAATAGATACAGAACAAACCAATGCATGGATGTGCCATAATTTTCTTTACCTGAGTACAAACAAAACTGAAGTAATAATTTTTGGACCAACGGAGGAGCGATCAAGAATTAGCACACAGCTTCAGCGGGTAACCACTGATCAGGCCCAAATTCTGGATATTATATTGGGCCCAGACCTGAACCTCCAGAGGCACATAAAGAAAATTACAAAGTCTGTCTTTAATCACCTAAAGAACATTTCCAGGATCAAAGGACTAATGTTGAATTAATTACTGCAATAGTGTTTCACAGGTCTGCCAAAAGAGTCCAACATCGTTTAGAGCTGCCTTTGACTATTCTATTTAAACTACTGACTGGAACATCATTATTTTCAGTCTGCTGTCCAACTTTTCTTTCATTTTAGAAATTGAAAAAGGTTTTGTTTATTGCCGACTAAAGTAATATATTTTTATTTTTCTTGATTGAAGTTTAGCAAAGACATTACGTTCTTAAAACGGGGATACATACCAAACCTTTTGTGTTCCATCACACTCATAATAATCAGTTAATATTGAGGTTTCTTTACCAAAAGATCTTTTTTGCCATTTTTTTTGTAATTCAAATGTATTATTATTATTATTATTATTATTATTATTATTATTATTATTATTATTATTATTATTATTATTATTATTATTGTTGTTGTTATTATTATTATCAACTTGTCATTTATTTTTATTTTTATTGGTATTACATCATACGTACATTATGTAATAAAATGTAAAATATGTACAGAGCTGAAGTCTACTTCAGTTTCTTGGAATTGTGACAATTGTAACAGACTGCTTCCACCTTTATGTTCCTGTCAGAGCATGTTTGCATAAAGTTTCACCTTAACTTCCCCAAGTCACATGGTTCTGTAACCTGTGTTGGACAAAACTAGGATGTCATTTAAACATAATTCTGAATTTGTACCAGCTACTATTTTAAGTGAATGTTAATGTAGGCCTATTTCATGGTACTACCCAAGATGTCTTTCTCAAACAGGTTCATAGAAATGAGTGACAAAGTAAAAAACAAAACAAATTGAGTAGTTTTTGTTCTAGGGCTAAACTTGTGCTATTGGTTGCTTAGCGCCAGTGGAAAGATTAAGATATCTTTCCACTACTGTGGCACCAATAAATGGGTTCTGTATCAACTCGCTGTTCTGGGCCAGAGGTAAGAAGCAGGTTCTCACAAAGTTTTTTGGGGACTGGCATCCCATCAAAATATTGAGCCACACATGACACACTGTGTTCAAATCCCAATTTTTTCCCAAATCCCATGAGAGATCAGCTGATGTCAATCAATCAATTAATCAATCAATCAATCTGAGGCATTGCGTTGCCAAAGAACGCACATTCTTCCAAACTGCCAAGGTCCCCGCCCTGACGTGGTTTCCACAGGGCGCTGCCTTTGAACTCTATCTGTGCAAAGACAGGAGCCACGTTTGGGGAAGGAGAGGAAAAAAAAGGCATATTTCACACTTTATCTTTAAAGGGTACAGTTTGAGATCTCAAACTGTACCCTTTAAGTGGAGCATTCACAAATGCTGCTTGTGGGTGGAGACAGCATTAATAAATTAAGATATCTTGAAATTAATTATGGCATTTATGCAGCTGAACTGTCTTCCATAGCTCCAATCCCAAATATATAAAAAAATAAAATGATACATGTTCAAACCTTTACTGGATGGAGACATTTTAAGTCACAAAATTACATGTATCCAATATGCCTCCTTTGGCTGTAGAAAACCAAGATGTTTTATTTTTTATTTTTTTAATTGAACCAGTAAATAACTGTTTCCAGTAACAGTCCTGTTAGGCATGTGTACTACTTTGATATGGAAAAACCATAAAACTGAAATTAAGTTAAAAAAAAAGAAAAGAAAAAACTTACTGTAAAAAGGGGACACGATTCACTATATGTGGAGGTCAAGGGGACAGATTTATCTTGTGACCTTTCGTTGCTTTGTTAAATTATAGTTAAAAGTAGTTCTTTGCAAAACAGTCAGGGGCATATCTTTATTTCAGTGTGCTTGGTCATGTGTCAGCAGTTTGTTTGACTTGGGTCCAAGTGAGAAGTGAAATTAGAACCAGACTGTGTTTGAAATGCAGGGTTAAATAGTCTTCCCCTCACCTGTTTCCTCTGCTGGCATCACGCTTTTCTGTGGTTTCTGGCTCACCACACCAGCTTTGATATGCCTCTCTTACTTTCATCCGAAAAGATCCTGTTTTTCAGAGATACGTCTCGCCCGCAGCAGGAGATTTATTCTCTGCCAGTCATTGATTGAGTAGTATTGTACAGTCCATCCGGCCAGACTACAATATCTTGGCTAAATGCCAATCTAGCTGGTAAATCTTGCAGTGGAGATAGAAAAAATGGTCCAGCTCATTAATTATTTTTTTTTACAACGTTCTAGAATGAAAAAAAGACAGTGTGAGGTGTTTTAAAGCATTGTCACCTTAAAGGTACAGTGTAGTCTTGACCTGTCACTGTCATTTCTTCTGATCAGTTTTGTAATTTCGCTGAAAGTCCATTAACCCTAAAGAAACAGCTCTGAAGGAGGGGAATCCTGACTTTGACAAGTCCACCAGAATATGAACAAAGCAATATGTTACATGGAAGCAGCAAACATGGTGATAAATCAAAAAACTGGAAATGGCTGTTGGTGAAATTAAAGTAACCAGATACTTTGCATGGTGGATATCCCCTTCTTTAGCAACAGGAACCACTATTTCTGAAAAGTATGAACAATCTTCCTGGCGTGAATGCACACAGGGGAAAAGTTTGTTTCTCCGATTACTCAGGCAGATCTGTTATTATGGAGAATCTGCTGCCGCTGAGCAATGGGCTTATGCCGGTTAGACTAACGGCAGCACAGAGCTCTCAGCTGCAGAGATAGAGAGCGGGAAAGATGAAAAACTACCCCTTTAGGCCTAAACCCTGCCAAGTTTTTGTGAATGACTGTAGGGAGGTTGTAGAGTAGTAGGAAAATATTCACAAAAAGCACTGTGTAAAATGTTAATCAGGAGTCCAGAACAGAAGTATAGCCGGTGATTTTATGTGAGCTCTCCTCGACAGATTGAACAAATGTTTAAGAATGCATTGGTGACAATGGCTCCTAAAACTGAACTAGCTGCTGTTGAACTTGTATAGCTATTAATGTTTAACAAACTGCTGCTCATAGAGCTACTCTCTCAAATTAGACCACAGTAGAAATATCTTTTCTTTCATCAGTGAGCTGCTGGTGTCAGTTCGGGGGGGTTCAGACCTTTTCTTTCTGAGGCTGTTATCTAAAGTAATTTTCTGGCCAGACTCCTGGCTAGATTTCTGGCTTTTCTCCTAAACATAGTGTAATGTTTCAACACGTCGTACCATTATTTTCTATTTAATTATCTTTGAAATCTCAGAAACAGCTGACAATCAGGTCTTTGTATATTTCTTGCCACTTGTCTTATGGCACCAGATCATGCAGGGTGGACTTTAATTGCAACATAAGAGCCTGCCAGTGGAGTCCCACCCGGGAGTTTCTGCAGCCAAGTTTTCATGCACCCTGTAACATGTTATCTTGACAAAGTGGAAACTTTTCCTTGATGATTGTGTAATGCAGAAACAACCCCAGGTTGCAAAATCCCCCTCAAAATCGCTGTTTGTGTGTGACATAGTGATTTAATATGTATCTATATCAGTATTAGCATGCTTAAACAAACTAACCATAGCCTTTCATTGTTGATTTTATTGTGTCATAAAGAAAATATGAGCAGTTGAGTTTCAGTTTCCAGAGTACAGAGGCAGTCAGTAAAAGTGCTGATAAATATGCCTTCAGAAGCAAACTAAGTGGTTAACCAGTTACAACAGCAAAACATCCCTTGGGCCTCTGAGCAATATGTTTCAGTTGCATTTTTTGATCTACATCATATCCACCCAGAATTCCACTTGTTAAAACTGTCGTGATGACGAGAAACCAGTTGTAGTTGTACATTGTATCCAGACTAATTAAGCATGAGCCAGTACATTTGTCCGGTTGGCTGGCCGCTTTTATGATCCAAAAAATCTCCCACCGTTAAGCGGTCGGGTTCGACTTTTCCGTTTTCTTTTTGAACTAGCATTTCGTTGGCTCTCCCTCACGAGGCTCTCGTGCTAAACTTTGAGCAGATGTGCCTACCTGACACAAGCTGGGCTAAGCGTCATTTGTCTATTTTAAAAACCTTGATGTTTGAGAGCAACATAAAACGGTCAGTAAAGTTCCTGTCTTAAAGACAACCTCACGGTCAACTAACCTAACGCGCTAGCTGTTATTAGCCTGACGCATACTATGGTACCAGTTAAACCCTGTAAAACCCAAATATAGAAAAACAAAAAAATACATTTTCAACCACTCAGATGTTGATGTAGGAGGCCTTTGAGGCTGGAAATGAAGTGTTTTAAAAAATGTTATGTTTTCGTAAGATTTTACAGAAATGTTGTAATATTGCAACATTGGGCTAAATGGGGAGCAGAATTTCCTGTGCTCATTGTCTGAACAACAATACAGCACTACGGACTCATTTGCAGGGTTTTGCTTTTGTCCCAGAACAGTATAACATGAAAAATAATCTTAGTCATGTAGCTATGAACAGTTTTTTTAATTAATTCCAGCAAAGAGAACGTTTTATTTACGATAGTCCCAAAAACAGTTCCTGTCCTCTGAAAAACAGGCAAACATCACACTTGCTGCACTGGGTATTCGTATACCCTTTACTGCAATGTCTGCAGTGTCCTCTCTTGACCTTCATGGGGAAATTTCTAGTGAGGTCCTTCCGCACATCAAGTGGAAAAATGCACATGATTTCTTGGAGAGACAATTTGGACTCCCATCATCTGAGGATGGTCTCTTCCTAGCAGTCAAAACATGGCAAATAGCAGAAGTAGATTCTTACCAGGATGAGAGAGGATGCTAGCTTTCTCATGTTTAGCATCTCCTTCTTTGGCATCGCGAGAGCCTGACAGTGCCGTTTGTAGAGGAGCCAGGCGTTAACCACAGCGAGGGTGATGGTGTGCCAGAAGATGTACATGCAACGCCGGGATTTCAGGGTGAACTTATATTTTGCTGTAAATGAGTCCAACAAATCCACACCTCCCATGTATTTGTTGTAGGTAGCCACAATGTGAGGTCTTTCAACGTCAATGTAGGTTTTGGTGGCTTTGTCCCAGCACTGAATCTCCTGCACAGGTTCTGGTCCAGTGAAGGATGACACAAGTGTGACTGCCCTGTTGTCATACCATTTCACAGCGCAGATGTTGTGTGTCCCCTCCACTCTGTGGTCAAAGCTTCCTCTACCCTTCTTCTTCAAGCTCTTCTCATCTTCAAGGTTGCAGTTGGGGAGCTGCACCTGCCTGGCTATACCCACATAATGGATTCCATGCTCAAGGAGCTTCACTGCCAGTGGAACAGAGGTGAAGTAGTTGTCTGCGTAGATCTTGTAGTTATGACCCTTTGGAAGTGTGGACATCACCTGACAATCCAAGTTCAGATTTGACGCGTATTCTATTCTTGCTGCCCAGGTAAACGTCAAAGTCAAGCATCATGCCAGAGATTCCAGCTCTCACCCATACTTTGAACCCCCATGGGTGTAGCTTGCCTCGCATATACTGCTTGATGCTGCTGAACTTCCCCTTTAAAGGAATCATCATTTCATCCACAGAATTGTGCTCTTCTGGTACCACCTGCAGGCATTCCTCCCTGAATGATTCAAGCCATGGTCTGACTTTACAGAGTTTGTCCCTTTGTCTCTGTTACTTCAGTGCAAAGTGTTTACACATTGCACTTAAGTAACCTATTCACACATTTCACTGGTCACACAATACTGTATGGCCGACCAATTGTAAACTCTGATTATCATCAGAATAGGAATGCAAGTAGCCTCCAATTTATGTAAAAAAATTATGTAATTCTGCAACAGTGGGTCTTACAGGGGCTGCACCCTTGCTTCGAGCTACATTGTGCAACGCTCCTCTCACTTCCTCATGCACCTCCTGCGAGCCACCAGACAACTACAGTCAGGATTCCCCCATTTTCTGTGGGAAACCCTGGAAAGATTGAACCCCTCCTACACCATGGAAACGAGAAGGGATGGGTGAGCAGACACCAATGCAGCGTGCTGAAACCTTTTTGCTATCCCGTCTCAGTGAGTGGAGACTGAAACACGAGGGGAAATAAGTAGGCATGCATACGCAAATGATCACACATTTCAATTGATCGTATGATTAAAATCTTTCGTGGGATTAGTTGATATATTGATTAAAGTGACAGGCCTACTCACCACATTATTCTCAGCTACACAGGTTACTTGGATTTGAAATAGAATGTCATTTTAAGATGTCACAGAAGGTGTATTGTGGACTCAGACCTCATTATTTTTGCAGGAGCTGCAGGACTGGCAGAAAATAACAGTCTCTGGTAACTGTCACGATTGGTTTGTTTAGTAATGTTGGAGAAATGCTTAGTGGCTGAAGTACATCATTTTCACTTGGAGTGCTGGACGTCTTTCTTTTGATATTATTTCCATACTTAATTGTAGCTGCTTTGGATGCACAATCATTTTTGAATCCATTAAGAACAGTTTATTTGGTAAGAAACATTATTTGAATAACGTTGTTGTTAGAAACCCAGCATGTAAAGGATACCTGAAAAAGATCAGAAACCTTCACACAAACCTGTAGAAACGGGAAAACAAACACAGAAACGCATACAGTGCATTAAAACACGCGCCGGCACCTGGAGGCGGCGAGAGTAAAAGGTAAAGAGAGAGTTGCGGCAGGATGTTTGACATCTATACTTACCAGCTTCCTGTGAATGTAAACATGCAGCATGTATGCCTCTTTGATTTTTTTTAAGCATCACTTTATCTTGAAGTGTTTATATGAACATTTGATGTTTAGAAGTGCACACTCAGAACATTTAAGGATTGATGCCATTTCCTCATGTGAGCTTAAAGGTTTTCTTCCAGATAAAACAGAATTTCCTTTGAAATGATATGGTCAGGTGACATGCGCATTGAAGCAAATAAGCATGCAAACAAAAAAAAATACAATCTCTGTAGCTTTGGGCTTTATTAGCCCTCCTTGTTTATAAATCTGAGCCGGTAAACAACTGGTTGGAAGTTGACCAAATAACTTGTTGGGGATTCTTTGTGGTTTTCTTTTTGTGGTGATAATTAACACTGTTTATATGATATGCTGTAATTCATTGTAAAAAGCAGAATAAACATAAAAAGTTACTTTGTTTCATAAACCCACCTTCAATGCATATATTCTCTAATAAAAATCATCAACTAACATTTAAGAATACGTACATCTCAAAGCCAGGTATAGCAGAGATTTACATTAGATTTGTCAATCTAATTAGCAGACTGACAGTAAGAGTGGGGTAATTGTTGCTTATTAAAAAAAAGATCCAACCACGGTTTTGCATCACAATGGCTTCACAGGCAGAAAATTGCTGTTGAGAGTAGTACACCTCTTTTCTAGATCATCAAGAACTTCAAGGTGGGAGGTTTGTTGGCAGTGAGCCAGGTGAGCCTCTGCCTTTGCCTTTATGTCACACCTAAATATTTTATATGATCAAACAACCTTTAAAAAACTTAGTATAACCTTAGTATATTCAAACTGCATTCAAATAATGATTTCTATTTTAATGGCAAAGAAGATTACCTATGTTTTAAGGCCCTAGTCACACCCTGGCCTGATCGCTGTGTGACTTGTAGCATCAAGAAATCAGTTGATAAAGCGTGTAAGTTCTCATGGAGTTGTGGATTCCTCAGGCTTAAATGCAACTGAGATGCAGTGACAGGACAATAATCCGGCTGGTTATGCCCCTAAAAACTAAAATGTGGCTGAAGTAAAATGATTCCTCGAAGAAGACTGAGCCAAAATTTCTCCACAGCAATGTAACAGATGCATGGCCACTTACCATAAACACTTGATAGTAGTTGCTAATGAGGGTGGACAACAAATTATGAGATTTAGGGGTTTGGTTTTACCTTAGTAAATTAAATCATAATCTAAAAACAGCTTTTTGGCGGATTTTTGCAAAAGTCAGATTGCCTCTGATTTAAGCCTTTTTAAGGTTCTTACTGCAAGGCACCAGTGCTACTAACTGTGCCACTGTGGTGCCCCAGAGTACAGCTGTGTGGAAAACTAACTTTGCTTCTTACAGATTTGACAGCTTATCACTGGTTATTAAGAAGTATGGCTAACTCTATAAAAGCAGGAAGTTTGCAGTTTGCTTATCTGGAGTATACTGGCATCAGTTTATAAAACACCTAAATACAGTATCTGTAGGTGCATTTAAGAAGGTTTTTTATGTTTCTTAAAGCTGGGAACATGGCTAGAGTTATATTGTAATTTGACCCTGTAAAACTTTTTCCCCTTACTAATGTAATGTAATGCTTTCTTTTGCAGAGAATGGCGGGACGACAACAACGAGATATGGTCCCTCTAAACCTGATGCCACACATCCAGCAGGAGCCTGTTGCCATGCTCTGTGTCGGCCTCTTGCTCCTCCTGATTGGACGAATAATGTACTTGCAAGGCAGTACAAACAGCCATGACCACTCTCAGGTTTAGCCTTGGGAAAACCCAGCAGACGTAGCATTTTCTTGATTATGTTCTGAACATATATCAAATTTTTACTTTTTTTTATGTATATATATATATATATGGACTTAATTCGCTTGTTCCTTCCCCCTTTGAACCATTTTTTTTTTCTTTGAGGAAGGAACTCTAAAATGTTCATATGTTTGATTTTCCTTAATGGCCTACAAGCCTCCATTCTTCTACCAAAGAGGTGAGATGACTGCTTCTCGAGCGAAGCCAGTCATTTCAGCTGAAAAATTATGCCTGTGGAAATTCAAACGTGCCTTATATGGTTTGTTGTTTACTTTGTTTTGATTGATTTAGGCTTTGCTCTTTTTGTAACTATTGTACAAAGATTATGTGCTTCTGCGGCAATTGTGCTCTGTGACCCAGGGTCATTTTAGTGCATGGGTCTAGAATCTGTTTCTCTCTTTTTTTCACCTTTGATGTATTTAAAATAGAACTGTGGGTACAAAGTCAAAATCCACCTGATTCATAAACTTAAAAAAAAAAAACACGATGCCACATGGTGTTGCAAAATTACTGTCATTTTAGATTTTATTTGCACAAAGCATGTCTTTCCATGCCAACCTTGCAAAGTGATAAAAAAAACAATAAAACATTAGCATTTTTAGTCAGAAAGGTGAACTATTGTGACCACCCAATAACATTGACTTTAGATATAATAAGATATGTTTCGCTACTTGATGCTACTATAATGAGATGTAAAGCTGTCGTTCTTCTGCAGGCTGTCATGCCATTCAAAAATGTGTAAACTGGATTATAGGATGCAATAATGATTCAATGAGCATTTTTTTTAAAAAAAGATTCTCTACTAGTTTTTCAGATTTCTTGAATTCAGATTATTTTTATCTTGAACATTGCAAAAAATATATTTTATTAATGTATATCATGGCATAAACATCTTAAGCAACTGTTATGATTTAGTTTTAGCATCAAATTTATATGCATTACTTCGTACAAAAACGGCAATAAAAAATCTATTTTCTATTCAGCATAAAACAAGGATTTTGCACCTTTTGAACTATAATCCACAGCTCGGTCACCCCCTAGCTAAAGCAATAACTTTTACCAAACTGCCTAAGAAGCAGTGATGTCGATGAGTAATCTAACAATTAAAATCAAGTCAGTAAATAAAACTAGTGAGTAGGGTCATTTCTTGCTTTGCTGTTTATTAACCTATAAACTTTGGCATTGCTCAGCATTAAGTGATAAAGTTTTATGGTCTTCCAGCATCTGGTTTTCTCGTTAGCAGCCAGGGTGAAAGTTACCAGCAAGTTTTGGTTAGTTGACAATTTTCCTTTTATTAGAACAGTAATTCAAGTCCGCCGATGCCTGCCAGGTCAATAAACTCTGAGGTTTCTGGATAGCAACCAACCACAGTTGATGCAGTAAAAGGACTTTTTTTTTAAGTGGTTAACAGTAACATAGACAATATGAACATTAAAAAAAGCTGTGCAGATTAAAACTGTTCTGCTGTCATGAAAAAACATCATTGTTTAGTTTTAAATTTTGATTATTGGTGTAAAAAAAATATTTTGGTGGAAAATATGTCTTTTCCATTTTGATTTTCACTCTCCGCATAGTATTTGTTGATCAGTCTTTATAAAGTCTCATTTTTAGGTTTAACAAAGTAAACAAATTTAAATCTACCAGCAGCTGTGATTAATTTGACCACAGTTGTTAATGGCCCTGGGCTGGTTAACGGTCTTAAAGTGTACCAAAGTCTTAAAAAGTCAGCTCCAAAATTTTCCATCATAAAAGCTTCTTCTGGTTTTAGTTCTGTTTAATAAGATGCTAACAGAAACTGTCAGGAGGCCAGAGGTTTAATCGCCTTTCAGGAGCAAACAGTGATGCGGGGCAATCCCTGCCCCACCTGTTGCGATGTACTTCTGTCAGGTGGTTAAATAAAGGCCACTGCCAGGGTTCTCGCAGTCTGGAAAACTATGGAATTTGATTTCATAATTTTCTTGGTCTGTATAAGTACAGAAAATAATAGTATGAAAGTATCCAGACTTTGTTTCCTATTATTGTCCAGATGTTTCTTTCCATCCTGTCTTCCCGACTTTTTCACTTAATTTCTTTCTTCCTTTCTGTTTTTCTTTTTTCCTTTCTGTCCTTCCTTTCCACCCCCATCTTCCCAAGCTTCTTTTCTTTTTGTCCTTCTGTCTTTCCAACTTTCATTATTTTCCTTCTTTTCTTCATTAATTATATCTTTCTGGCCTTTCTTTCTTTCTCGTTTACTTCCCACCAATATTACCACGCTTACTTTCTGTCATTTCTTCCTTGCCTCCTCTGTTTCATGCCTCTTCCCTTTTTTCCTTTCCTTCTGTCCATCCTATTTTTCCTATTTTTAACCCTTTCATTCTGTCCAGTAGACATATAATGACCGTAGATTTATTGTGAGACGTTATACTTTTAAAAATGAGTCTTAAATTGAATAAGAACAATTTCTTGGCAATGGATGTACCAGCCTCGAGTATGGATATGAAACATATGTAGGAACTGCACTTTTATGTTAAGAACAAAATGCGTTACAATATTTTAGGTCATGCAAAATCGAACAGTTATGCTGTGGAAACAATAACTCTTATTATTTGAGTAAAATAACATGATACTGTGAATCTGTGGTATTTTCGCTCAAAAGTATCATACCATGAGCCTCCCATACCAGCCCAAGCCAAGATGTTAAATAACAGTAAAATATCGCTCTCTTTAGCTTCACCAGCTTCACATTCAGATAATGAAACAGCATCAAACACCTGCTGCTGAGTAGTTATGGGATTCTAATGAAGAGCTACTCAAGACCAGCATTTGTATAACAGAAGTCATATTTTTCAAAAGCCCGTTGATACACTGTTAACCACGACCAAAGTGTGCATGAGCCATGCTTTGAATGTTTTTTTTTCAGTTGAAAGCCGTTTTCATTTATTTTTCTAATTTCTTTGATCACAGTGTCAAAAACATACCTGAAAGCAGTTTGGCTAATATAAAAAAGGTTACGTGTCATAAATAAAACTGTTTCTCCATCAAAAAGCTTTAGTTTCAAACGTTCTCTTACTGTAATTTGTTAGAATGTCCCACCAATGTAAGTTGAAAAGCTTTGAGCTACAGAATCACCAGTAGTAATGATAAAAAAGCTGTTTTATGTTCTTTAAGTAGCTCGTCTGACAAATTTTAAATGACAATGAAATATCAGCTTACACATGAAAAACATTATCAGTTAGCTAAATCCCCTTTGTGCCCCATTATAGTCTGACTGAGACAATGTTTTTTTTATCAAATAGGCTTCTTATTAGATACCGCAAAACAAAATAAATCACTCAGTAATCACAACAATTTCGTTCTGTACGCACTCTGTGCATACAAAATGACAAATAAAGCTGTCTAAGTCTAAAAGCTACCAGCATTTTTCAATATTAATTCTTAAAAAAAAAATCTAAACTTCTTGCCTGATTCGATCTAAATATAGTCTTGACATCCATATATCACACTAATTTCTTTTTTTCTTGTATCATCTTATGTTGGAGAGATGCGTTCTTTGCCATGTATCTCTTCAATTAGTTGAAGCATTTTTTTTTCTCCCTTTAGGAAATGCGCAAAGCTTGTGTTCCTTCCTTTTTACCAGTGTTTTGCTGCTTTGCTTCTCCTTCACTGTGACACTGAGAGCGCTGTGACTGCATGATGATTTCTGGTATTCTGCCATGTGAAACCTACAACCTCATTTTGAAATACTGTGTTACGGCCGGCGTGTGAGAGGGGACCATTTCAGAAACCGAAAGATTTACTGCTTTCTGAAACTGATATGGAAACCTTGTAATGATCATATTGTTCGCATGTCTTCTGAAGGTGTTTCAGCACAGAAACACTTGTGTACGTGTAAGTGTGTGTGAACTTCAGGGTTTTATTGACTTGCATCAAGCACTGCTGGAATGACTGTGTTAAATTGCGTTGCCCATTTTGGTATATTTTGGCTATAGATCATTTGAAAGCCACAGCCTTTTGCAGATAGACAAATGTTGACATGCAGGAATGAAACATGTTATTTCACTGAAAATGTCACACAGATAAAATCACAGAAAACTTATGGGACCCACAGAGACACTGCAGTGCACTGTGCTTTTACTGAAAATGTTGTAAATACTTCAATGGAAAGTTAAATGTTCAGGAGCCAGAACAGAGTGACTCCAGATGACCCAGTACAAGTGTAGCAACCAGTACTTTTTGTTTATATTGTAAACTATTATAGAAATTCAATTGCTTCCAATTTCTGTCCTGAAAACAATGCTTTTACAACTTTGTACAATAAAAGGATGAAATCATGTTGTTGTTTGATATGATCATTTTTCACCAAATAAAATTGTATTTTAAAAGACGCTTATTCTATTGTGATAATACTTGTGCGCAAAGCCACCCTTGTTTTATTGAAAAATCTCAACCAGAAAGTGCTGTGTGCAGCTGCACATAAAAATACTGCACTTTAGATAGGGATGTCCTGATCTTCTCCTAAGTGACAACCTGTTTGTGAGAATGCGGCTTTCAAAACTGTCCATTTTGTTTTTCACTGTGAAGGTGAGATCGTAATGACTGCTGCACACCAACAGCTGTCGGTAAAGTGGAAGAGCTGCACTACTCAAACAGTTGTCAATGAATTTGACAGCATTTAACGCATAAGCATTTATTACACTGAAAGATTTTATGGGCCAAATTATCAAGAAGTCATAGAAAATTATTAGGTAAAAAAAAGGTTAGCTTTCCACTTGAGCTAACAGCTGATGAACACTTTGTAAAGGCTTTGGTGTGTAAAAAAATAATAATAATTCCTATGCAGCTGTGTCCGAACTTGATCTTAGCTTATGGGTGTCCTGCAAAAAAAAATCCATACAGGTGTCATGGGTTGTTAGGTTAATACAGGACCAAAGTGCATACAGGAACTTGAGAACAGCATACTGAAAAGAAAGATTTATTAATAATAATAAAAACAAAAATTCACAGCCAGGCATGAGGAGAACAGGACATGGTGCATGGACAGAAAACTGGGGGAGTAACAGAGTAACAGTCAAACAGTACAATTAAAGAATCCAGCAAAAAAGAAAAAGTGAACAGATGAGAACTGAGCGACAAGTGGGGAATGACATTGAATGCAGGTGATCATCAGGAGATAATGTGAAAAGACTTCGGCAGATGGAGCGCTGTGAGACCGAGGAAGAGAATTAACATGAATAGAGCTGAACTGAGATACAAATAAACTATCAAACCAAGGAGGAAACCTGACACAGATATAACTGACAATAACATCCAATAAACAAAGTATAGAAAACAAAAATGGACTAAGAGACACAAAGGACTGAACCAATAAGGCAACACCTAAAATAACATAACAGAAGTACAGGAAATCAGAGAATGAAGAGAAATCCAAAAACCCTGCACCCAGTGGATCAAGACAACAGGATAAAATAAATGTCATTTTCAAAAAATAAATAGTTGTTGCAATGTTCAGTTGGGCACACTTACAATACTAAAGGTAAACATATTTTAATGCACTTTAAGGATACTGGATTTTCAACCAAATAACTTAATTGCTTTTTTACTGCAAATATGTAATCTGAAAAAAGCAAAGCATATATAGCCAACTGCATTTTATTCAAAAATCCTATATAACCCCCAAAGGGAAATTAGATTTTAAATTAATCTTGATCAGTTTTTAATAAGTTTGTAACTTTATTCATGAAATAAAGGATCTTCAAATAAATAATTTCGGTGTTCAGACTGTTATAAAAGCTTTTTCTAGGCAACATGAGGACAATTTTCCCTTTTATTTGAGTAACTCTAGCTTTCGTTTTTATTTTCATCTTTCACTTGTCATTTTCTCTGTGTACGTGTTTGTGTGTGTCAGTGGAAAGTACGGTACTTGGCACACATGCCTGGACAATTACGTAATCTCCACAAAGACACGCACAAGCACAACTCATTAACATTCATAACACACACAGACACAAAGGCAGCTCCTGACAACTACACTATGTGGATTCCTCCACCTGTAGAGACAGAAGGAGCCTTTTAACCCTTTGTGGTTTTAAGGTGAAATCAAAACAAATCCACCAGAGAGCTAAATGAGCAAAATTGTTTTTTTTTATCTGCTCATCACTTTTCCATGGCTGTGAGGCAGTTTTTAATCACAATCCTTGATATCAATGTTATATCATTATGGTTACAACGCTAATGGTGTTGAAATGATATAAATTCTCTCACAAGGACTGTGAAGAAAATTAGGAGCGTGACAAGTTCTTGTGGATTTTAAGAACCACAATATTTGTCATGCAAGTGAAGTCTGTCAGTGTATTTCAGGCCCTGTGCCTGTACAGATCTGCATGGCAACATTTTAATGACTGTGCACAAGACACTGGTAGGATAACTAAAGACGGTGTCATTACCCCGTCACATCAATAGTACAACAAATGTTCTATGAAACTCAATAAGATGTGGATAAATACAAAAACTCCCTGATTGATTTATACTGATTGCAATCATACTAAATGTGTCAGGGCTTCCCCATACAGGCTGATAACATTTTTCCTGTCTACACAACAATGGAGACCGAATAATTCAACCCTGACCTCCCTTTTTAAATTGTACCATTTCCATAGAAAGTGTGCTGTTGTGTAAAAAAAAAAAAAGGAAATTCAATACAATCATACACAAATATTCTAAGTCTATACATTCCAAGTTATCAATAGTCATCAAACAAAGCAGTCAAACAGTAAAAAGTTAATGGCAGTAGTAGCTCCTATAGTGGTTTATGTAGGAGAGAAACACAACTAAGCAGAAACACTCTAAACCAGTTTTTTAAGTCTATGGAATGAAATAGAGCATACACATTTAGTTTAGAAGCTTAGCAAATTGCTAAGTATAGGATAAACATGGGGTTAAATACTGGAAGACTGGGCCAAGCATATGATCTATGGACAAACATTAAGTTGCTTGCAGCAGTAACTCAGCCTATGCCCCCTCCAGGAAGATGTCAGTGCTGAACAGAATGGCAGGCCAGATGCAGCTTCTATGAAGAGAGAAAAACAGAGAGACAACAGAAAGTTAAAAGTTTAAGTAAAAGAAAATAATGCAACACTGCGGCATTTTCCTTCAAATTGGAGAGTAGTAGGAAAATTTAGCAGTGGGGGAAATTGGTCAGTATGTGCTCCAGCAGCCCATGTCTATTACAGCATAACTAAAAAGATGGCTCAGAATAACCTAAGCCACTCTATCGGTAAGCTTTAACAAAACAGTAAGTTTTAGAATTACACAGAGTTCCCGCCTTACAGGCTAAAACTGGGAATTGGTTCCACAGGAGAGGAACTTGATAACTGAAAGATTTGCCTCCTGTTCTACTTTTAGAGACTCTAGGAACCACCAGTAGACCTACAGTCTGAGAGTGGTGCTCTGTTGGGAATATTTGACCAATCAGATCTCTGATGTATGGTGAAGATTGATTATTAAGGGCTTTATATGTGAGAAGGAGAATTACATTTTTTTTTATTCTGAATTTAACAGGAAGCCAATGAAGATAAGATAAAATATGATCTCTCCTTTTAATTTTCATCATAACCTTTGGATAAGCTAAATGATTTTAAATTCATTTTAGGGACTTCTTTATCATAAAGAATTATAATAATCCAGCCTTAATGCATAAATACATGGATTAGTTTTTCAGTATCTGTTTTAGACAGGATGGCTCTAATTTAGCGTGACATTCCAGAGGTGAAAGAAGGAAATCCTGGAAAACCATTTAACAAGGTATTTATCACGGAAATGCCTTGGTAAAAAATAAATAAAAATAAAAAACACCAAGGTTTCTTATTTTATTATCACAAGCCAATTTAATGCCATCCAGATTAAATGATTGAATTAGCAACTTCTTTTTCAAATAGTCCAGTCACAAGTTGAAAACTTCTTTGTTGTCTGAATTTAAAAGCAGGAAACTGTAAGGTATGCGGTTGTTGTTCTGTGCTTGGTAGTGCAGTGCAGTACTACCTTCTCTCCAGCAAGGCGCTACAGGTGGACGGTGGCTGGTGGCACAAGTGCTACGGAAACCCCCTAATCAAGCAGCGCATTTAAGGAGGCAGAAGCCAGAAGGAAGGCGTCAGAGGATTAGCTGTCCCAAGTGGTACCTGACCATCTCATGCTCTCCCTGTCTTGGCTTCCAGTACCTGGCCAGAGTCAGCTCCTGAGCTGCTCCTGGATCTCCTGGTTCATTGTGGCTTCCTCCGTGTCGCCCGTTACAAGTGTCTGTGCCTTCCTGTGGATCTGCTGCTGTCTCCTCAGAGCCGGAGCCACCTGCCTGCTACTGCTCATGCTCAGTCAGACACAACTGCTGCCGTCTTTACTCTCCTCTGGAGCCCAGTCATCCTGCTATCCGTAAGTCAGCCTCTCCTCTACTCAATCATCTCCTGGCGTGTTGTTGGTGCTCACTGCCTATTCTTTATTTTCCAGTCGACGACCTGAGTTTTCCTCTTACCCGGTCCAATTTTTCGACCTCTTGGAAGTCATTCCTCTAAATAAAGGATACTATATTTACCTGTGTCTCCGTGTTTGTTGTTTCTGGGTCAACTAAGGAAACAAAATTTTGAAAAAAATGAAAGGGATCCTGGTTTTTATGTCTTCAAGATACTTCTGTAGTGTTAGAATCTCTACAGACAGAGAACCCAATATTCCAGCCAGACACTGTGTTGCGTTTTAGAAGATTTATAGATAATAAACTGGTAGTCAGGATGCCTCAGCAGGAGCAAAATGTAACCTGGTGATGCTGAGAGCAGGCTGAGAGCAGCAGAAGGTGACAGGCAAGGAGGTTGAAGCTTGAATTAGTTCTGATGGTGTACTGTGCGGGTCATACACAGTCAGACAGATCTGTTGGGCTAGGCAAGGTTCATAGTAAAAATGATAATCCAAGTTGTATCCAGAAGACAGAAAAAATGTCTGACAGGGGCTGGGCAAGGCAGGAAGAACAGTGGAGATCTACTGACAGTAGGCTTTCAATCTGGCATTTCCTGTCTGCTGGGGGTGTGTGTGTGTGTGTGTGTGTGTGTGTGTGTGTGTGTGTGTGTGTGTGTGTGTGTGTGTGTGTAAAGTCAGATGAGTGGCTGCTGTGCAGGAGTGTGGAAACATGTAGATAGACAGCCAAGATCATGAAATATAGTCTATCTAACTGATTGGGTTCATCAGGATTTATGGATAAATATAGCTAAGTATCCTTGGCATAACGGTAGACATTCATTCACTGGTTTTGGATAATTTTACCAACTGGAAGAACATATACAGTAAAGACAATTGTCCCAGGCACTGAACCCTGTGCTACAAGTAACCCTGAAGTTTGAAGATGTATTATTCAAATGAACAAACATGAATTTGACAAATCAAATAAGATTTAAACAACAATTTCCCCTTGATCGCTACAGCCTGTTGAAATGAAGCAGTGAGACCAGAACAGGTATAAACACAAGTCCATTATCTAGGTCACCTTTACCAGTGCTGTTTCAGTGCTATGAGCTCTGAAACCTTACTGAAAACCTTTCAAACAGGTAATTATTGTGTAAAATTAAACACGATTGATTAGCAACATTTTTTCCAAGACCCACATATAAGATAGGTAAATATGATATAGGTCTGTAATTTATTAATCAAAGTAAGTCATCTCGATCAATTTGAGAGTGTATTTGAGAGTAAAGGTTTATTTACAGCAACCTTAAAAACCTGTGGTACATATTTGTTTACAAAGGCAAGAGTAATCATGTGTCATAATCAAAGTGAACACTTGCTTTAAATAATTTGGTTGAGATTGGATCTAACATATAAATTGTGGGTTTAGATGTACCTAATATTTTGATAACTGAAAGTTTAATGTATCCAAACACTCCAAACACAGATCAGTTTAAGAGCTACCTCCAATACTGCTTCACTTAATGTATACCCAAGTAGTCATTTTTGGAAGAATGCCATTGATTTTATGTTTAACAAAATCAATTTTACCTATAAGAATGATAGGACATCATAGCAAAGGGTCTTTTTATTCATGAGGAGACATTTTTTCGGGATAAGTAAGACTCCTCTAGATCTGTAGATCACAATTTTCTCTCCAATTTCCTGGCGTTGACCTTTACAGTAAATAGCTCTGAAATAAACCAGGGAGCCAGCCTTCTTTACCTTATTTTTTATGAGCAGTACACTGTCCAAAGTAAGGTGCAAATGAAAAATTACCACCATGCATGTTTGTGAAAAGCTGTGTTTTTTTTCTTTGAGACTGAAACAAATTCACAATGGAACAGATTACTTAAAAGTTGTTATAGCATAGTCTGATAACAATCTCCTATAGTGAAATTTTATCTCAGAGGCAGAGTACTTGGTTGGGTTAAACTCAAAGGGTGTAAGACACAGCAGGAACCAGGTGTACACATAGTTTCCTCACTGCTACGTTTTTACAGCTAACTTCTCCCTGTCGCACAAACAGCCACTGAAACAGCTCCCACTGCTGTGGTTTTGCTGTTTTGGGGCCAAGAGGCAGCTTATTCAGGATGCTGTGGTCAGAGACCTTGAGTCTATTGCTTTCCTCTATTCTGTACTGTGCCTGTGAAGAGTAAGGCAAGGGAAAAATATCTTTTTACTCAGGGTGTGTTGAAAACCTGCAGCATAAGAGAGAACCATTCCTTGTCAAGCGTCTTCTATTAGCAAGCAAATGGTAAAATTATGTGCTGTTACTTTTGCAATCACTGGAATGGCAGCCAAGTGTTGTAACTGAAGAAATAAAACTGTCTTTCCACAACAGTAAGACCCCCCTGGGATTAATATATATAGACTATAGATGTATACACAGAGATTGACAGGCAGCAATGAGGGCAACATTAACAAAGTTATTTGGAAGGAGACACCTAACTGCTGGGCTGCAGATAAACAACCTCGACTGTTATGTGTGTCATTTGAAGGCACTTGAAAAATACTCAGGGAAAATCAAATGAAAAAAAGGAAATAAGAGAAGTCGGCCATTTTACTCATGAAAAGCTCTCAACCTTTGGTTTAAAAAAATTCTTATGCTCGAAGCACTACAACCCAGGTTTGGTGTCTTTAACAGACACTAGATTCAACCATTATGGTGTACAGACGACAAGCTATCTTGCTATAGAGGAAAAGCTGTATAATACAATGGCTGACAGGTGCCAATGCACAGCAAATGGTTGAGTATGCAACGAATGGTGAAATGCGTTGCAGACACATGAATGCTATTTTTGTTAAATCAAGAATAGAATTAAAAAATTTCTCATTTTCATATAGATTTATATTTCTTAATAATCAAGCCCCATCGTACATCACAGATCTGATTGCTCCATATGCTCCCAATGGTGCGTCTGGACAGACCGTGGTGAATATGAAATTTCTGCCTGTGCTGCGCGGCGTTCACCACTGTACATTTCATATGCACAGTGGCCAACACCGGCTTCACCGCGAGTCGCTGCTCATCAAATAGGAGGAGCTTCTATCAGCTTGTCTGTTTAACTCAACATGGCAGAATAAGTAAAAAACAAAACAACTGGACTTTAGTTTAGGAAGCAAAACGTCTTCCTACTACGGAAAAAAACAAGTCCAGTTGTTTTGTTTTTTACTTTTTTTTGGAATGACCATGACCTGGGTGACTGAGAATCTTCACCAGCATGGCAGAATAAGATTTTACCAAGAGAGTCATGGTGTATGGGGTAAGAACGCTTCCATAATAAACTTGTACATAAAAGGATAGTTGTGTCCATATTAGTCAGAAGTTGTGCATAAAAAACATTTGTAAACTCATAATAATTTAAATCGCATTCAAAAGATACAACATACAGTTTAAATAGTTACAACTTCAATAACTAATAAATACAAATTTCAAGTTTAAATTTGTGCTTTACTCTTTATGACCACAAACAGCAGCGGCTGCTTGAGAATACGGATTTTTTCTTTGAGAATACGAATTCACAACAGTGGTCTGACGTCACGGTTTCCAAGGCTGGTTAATGGAGCACAGAGTGCGAAGATAGGAGCCGTGCATGCGCTCTTCAGACTGACCGTCTCTGAATGCACCGCGGCTGCAGCTTCATTCCAGACAGCGCAGAGCTCACAGTGGTAAGTTAAACACTCCCCTTTTCTGCTGCTGTTGTTCAAAAGTACGTTTTCAGGTAGTTTGAAGCGAGAACATTATACTTTTAAGCTTCCCTATGTGGCCTGTTTACAGAGTTAGTGCATCATTTTAATAAAAAGTCCAACGTTGAGCGTCTGTGCCAACTGGTAGGTTTCCTAAGATTGACAGCCTATTTCCTACTTTTATCTTTAAAAAACAAACAACATTGAGGATGGTATTAAACATGTGATCACGTTGAAATTGTGGCTATTTATCTGTAAAGAATTAAAATGAAAACATAATTTTTATAACAGTAAAGGGAGTAGGGTTAAGCTACTTTGTTGCACCTACTAACCTTCACAGCATTGCTCATTAAGGAAAAGTTATTTCTGTCTGCACCTTTACAATGATTAATCTATAAATTGTGTGCAGTTAGTTCAGTTAATTCTTTCAGTGAAATGGTAGAAATACCAGAGAAGGGAAGCCATTTGTTACATTTACTACTATACATATATTAATCTGCATGTTAACCACATATAGTTTTATGGTGTAAAAAGGTGAGAATTGAAAAAACAATTATGGTAACATTTGGCATTTTTTTTATTTACAGTAAGAAACAGAAACAAAAAATGCGAGGATAAACACTTCTGTGCCGATCCTCCAAATATTTTTTAATGAAGGGGACCTGAAACCAGCCTTCAGGCTGAACAGGGCCACCATCGTCCTCCTCCTTCAGCTGCTGCCCATCCAGAAGGTCCATGGATGGCCACAGGAGATAGAGGTGCTGGTGACCCTCTGCTGGCTGGCCTGTGGTGCATCCTATAGGGAAACAGCTTGCCAGTAAGATCTCTTACCTTCTTGTCCTTAAATAGAGCCAACAATGACACACAATTGATACATACATTATATTAATTGGATAGAAGATTAAGACAGATCAGCATATTACCTAAATTACAAGTTAAATTTATATCTGGTACAGGTCTAGTGGAGGCACGCTACAACAGGCACCACGACAAGGCTGATAAACATCACTGAGCGCGCCTTTGGTGATCTGAAGACACAGTGGCGTTCCATCTTCTTCAGGGTGCTGGAGGTCCGCCTGATGTTTGCCCCAAAGTAATCGCCGCCTGCTGCATCCTCCACAGTATTTGTATAGCAGCAGGTGACCAGCTAGATGAGGAGGACGAGTAGGTGGACCCAGAGGAGGATGACCATCCCGCGGCTGAAGACAGGAAGCTGCTCCAGCTGGCTGCATGTTTAAGTGAACCTGACTACACCTGACCTAATGTAGATCAGTTCTAGTCATGTACACGTGCTGCTTCATTTCATTTTTTTCACTACCTGTAAAAATACATAAAATAATAAGTAAATTAATTTCCATTCCAACTATTTTTAATTGTATGTTTGTAGGTGTTGTCTATTTGTATAAGATGTGAATAGAAGTTATTTCTTTGTTTTAAACCACGTTAGTAACTGTTAATTTTGTTGAATATGTTACACCTTCATTCTGTTCCAAAGTTAAAACATTTGTCTAAAATAAATATCTGTATTTTTTCATATATTGTTACTATTGTTTTCTTTCCCTCTTTCTTCTCTCGATTCTTCGTGTCCTCACTCAGAGGAAACTCACTTAGATAGGAAAAACATTTATAGAATTTATTTATAGATTTACTTATAGATTTTATATTAGGGCTGGACAATATAGAAAAAAGCATATTGATAAAAAAATGCATATTGATCGATAGATAATTATCAAAAAGATTTAAAACCTGGCTCTAATAATATTGCTAAATGACTTACTTTTAATATATCACACACAAACACTCAATCCCAATTTAATTCTTATTTAACCAACATTTTTAATTATAACTGATTTTTTTTTTAATGAAAAATGACTTAACTTAAGAGACCTGGATGATGTTATTAAATACTGACAAAGAATAAACTAAAGTGACCGGCGCTGTTAGAGAAAAACTTGCAGCCCAGAACTTTATATCACGGATCATGAGTGGCGAGTTTGAAGCCAGGTTTTTCAGCTGCAGAAAACAGCAGCAGCATGTCCATCACTATGAAGCACGTTACTGCATGCGTGATGTCCTTACGCCGCCAGGACGCTTTGTCATTTTATCACAAAGAACGCAGCCCAGTAGCTGCTATACCTGCTTTGTTTTGGAAGAACTTCCATAAGATTCCTAAGAAGATGATGCGCAGCAGCGCGGGCTAAAACGGCTCGCGCTGCTGCGGCAGTGAGCGGCTTACGTGATGAAACAAGTTGGTTGCGTTACCAGACTTTGTTTTTTACCGGTTCCTTGCAAATGTTACAGTTCACTGTGGTTTATTTCAGTCAGGCTGGCGAACAAGTAAAACCCCGTTTTGGGACAATTTCCTCCGCCGCCCCTTGCTGCGACATATTCACGTGGTATGTGTTGTGGTTTGAGAGGGCGGCGCTTTGTGACGGCGTGCCTGGGTCCGCAATTACAATTGGTCGAGAGGAAGCAGTGACTGTAGCATCAACTAATATAGGCTAAGAGGAAGGAAGGAAAACTGTCTCTATAACCAACTTTTATCGACCCTTTTTTCCCCTTATTGTGCCACCACGTCTTTCGACTGATATAATATTGTTATTAAATTATGGTCCAGCTCCATTTTATATGCTGCTGTCATTCTTTGGAAGACATTTACAATTTATTCCAGCAATTATTGAGTTAATAAAGCAACACGCGTCAGCCTGATAAACACAAAACAAAATAAATCACTCTTTTTTTTAATTACGCACTAACTCTGTAAACAGGCACCGTAGGGAAGCTTAAAAGTATAATGTTTCTCGCCTCAAATATCTGAAAAACGTACTTTTGAACAACAGCAGCAGAAAAGGGAGTGTTTAACTTACCACTGTGAGCTCTGCGCTGTCTGGAATGAAGCTGCAGCCGCGTTGCATTCAGAGACGGTCAAGTCTGAAGAGCGCATGCGCGGCTCCTATCTTCGCACTCTGTGCTCCATTAACCAGCCTTGGAAACCGTGACGTCAGACCACTGTTGTGAATTCGTATTCTCAAAGAAAAAATCCGTATTCTCAAGCAGCCGCTACTGTTTGTGTTCATAAAGAGTAAAGCACAAATTTAAACTTGAAATTTGTATTTATTAGTTATTGAATTTGTAAACTATTTAAACTGTATGTTGTATCTTTTGAATGCGATTTAAATTATTATGAGTTTTACAAATGTTTTTTATGCACAACTTCTGACTAATATGGACACAACTACCCTTTTATGTACAAGTTTATTATGGAACCGCTTTTACCCCATAATGGTGCTTCATTTAATGGGGAAAGCAGAACAACGGCGCCGGCGTCCCCTCAGACAGAAGCAATAGGAGAGCAGCGGAAGAGAGGACAGCAAAAGACAGAGAAAAAGAGCACCCAACCCAGCAGAAGAAACACGGGTCTGGTCGTTGCTCACCATGGACCTCAGACAGAAGCAGTGGGACAGAGCAGAGCAAGGAGGCCAACACAGGCAGATACCCAACCCGCCCACACAAGTGACGGCTGGTCAGTTTCAGTTCTGGAACCACAAGAGGAGGATGAATGATTCAACAGTCCTTTAGGACTGAATTAAGACGGCCTTTTTTTCAAAGCCACCCAAAAGCCTCTAAAGAGCATTCCTTCATAATTTTTTCTATTTTGGTTGAAAAAAGCTTTGTCTCCGCTGTGCTGCTCCTCTCCTGTAGAAACAACTCCCAGTTTTTGTCTCTGAGGCAGATACCCTGTCTACTTTTAGCAAGAAGCTATCTTTTAGTTATGCTGCTATAGGCTTAGGCTGCTGGAGGACATCAAGATCTATTTCTCTCACTCTGCTGAGTTCTGCTACTGTTATCCATTTTGCATATTTGATGTCCATTTCAACTTTTAACTTTATGTGCTCTGTCTTTTTTTCTCTTCATAGTAGGTGCATCTGGTCTGGTGTTCTGTCAACTGTGACACCATCTGGGGGGGAGGGGGGCAGATATCTGCCATTACCATATAACATAGAAAGGATGCATTAACTGATTGCCTTGTCAAGCATCCACCCACCAACCAATCTTCGTCAAGTCCTCATCCTACCATCCCACTAGACTGCTTTAAAAGACTCTCCACCCATGGATTTTGCTGTTTTTTAGCCGAGCTTCGACCCTCTTCCACCCCATGCCCTCCTTCACCCTCACAAGCTTCACCTGACTACTTCTCTCATATGGCCTCCACCACCAGTGTCCAGACCCTGGGGGAAGACTTCACTAATCCTAATCCTAAAATTAATATGCAACCACATAGATATTCACAGCTTTCATGTGTTCTGCCGGGGTCAGAGTGCCAAAGAACTTTTCTAATTTATATCAATAAATTTATCTGATTGCTTTTTTTGTCTGTCATAAGAGTACAGAAATTCCAGAGGGAGTCAGGGAGAAATTGAAATCTAAATAACACTAGAAGGGAAAACAGAAGAGCAAGGTTTCTGAGGACATAAAAATCAAAAAACATAAACCTAATTCCAGGGGAGAGGAAGCTCAGACAGGAACAAACACAGGGAAAAGGAATAAGAAACAATGAAGAAGAATCAGAAACAAAGAATAGATAACTAAAGAGGACAAAAAATAACAAAATCAAAACACAAACACCCAGGATCATGACAGCCACAGCCTGTTGAGATGTCATCATCCTCGTTGCAGCTGCTTGTTGGATTTCCTGAGGAATAAAGGAATCACTTGAACAGAACCACATCCCCTGCCTGGGTTCTGAAAAGGTTAGTGGCTTTACTTCAGAGTTTTTTCATATTCCCTGAATTCCTCAGCAGCCACTAACTGGTCCTCTCTTCCTGCAGTGGTTCCTGTCTGTGCCTCCAGCAGTTTCCTGTTTCCCTCGAATGTCTCCTTTAAAATAAACCTTTTTAAACTATTCTTTGTATCTGGTTGACATTTTCTGTCCTCTAACATTACACTTTCTGGCTCTGTAGGATTGATTGTGAAGTTGTTCATATGAATGCATGTGCCACTTCACTGCATATATTGGATGCTCTCTCATGGTGCATTACGGTTTATAACAGTCCCTCACTCATCACTTTATATTATCTTGTCAACTAGCCAAAAATATCAGTCACAGACGCATGTATTGGTACATTTTTATTTACAAAGCTATTCTTGGACTGCCCCTGCCCCATTTATCCTCCTATATGTCACTTAGGCAGTTCAGTCACAGACTTCGCTCTCAGGACTTCATATCCTTCAGCGCTTCATTAGTATAATCAAAATAGGTAAGTATTTTCTTACTCTGCCCCATGACCTTGGAACATTCTAGAAATTTCATATATTCCTCTGGGACAATTTTACTTTATTTATTATTAATCTTCCTGTAAAACTCATATTTTATTATCAACCTCAAACAGGTGGCTTAACTGGGATGACAGAAATTTTACAGGCTTTTTATTGTCTTATTTAATTTGAGTTGAACGTTTGAAATATTTGCATTATTACTGGTGGCTCGCTTAAGTGCGAGCCACCAGAATTGACAAAGACTCCTGGATAGGTGTCGAAACGTTTTCAGAAAGAACTGAACAAAAGGCTGCTTTCCTCCGATTTTAACCCTGTTTGCTGTTGCAGAGATGACTGAGGAATTTGCACAGGCATATTACTGTGTTGTTTGTAATCTTTTTTAATCAAATCAGTTCTCTCTTATAAACGAGACAGGTTAAATAGAAAACAAATGCATAATCTATAATAGATCATCAGTGCATGACGTTCAGGTCTTTCCACTCCTGAGTGCATTCTCAACCTGCAACAGAACATTAATACTTAAAAATAACAATATTCCCTATTAATTAAATCTCTAAAAAGTAAAAAGCACAGAAAACACAAAGTCTATTCTGTCAGTCAATTCAATTCAATTTTATTTATATAGCGGCAATTCACATCACATCATCTCAAGGCTCTTTACAAAGTCAAATTCAATCAATCAGATTGGTCAAAACGTTTCCTGCCACGACCGACTGGAGGTTAGAGAAGACAGAGGAAAGCCACAAAAAAGCACAGAAACACACATCCAATAATCCTTTCTATGTTATATGGTAAGAGCGGATGATATGCCTCCCCTGGATGACGTCATAGCTAACAGAACGCCTGTCCAGCTGTACAAAAAGTTAAAAGTTGAAATAACAAACAATGCAAATTGGAGAACAGTAGAACTCCACAGAATGAAAAAAATAGAACCTGATGTCCTTCAGTTGCCTAAGCCTAAGGCAGTATAACTACAGAGATAGCACAAGGTAACCTAAGCCACTCTAACTATAAGCTTTGTCCAAATGTGTTTGCCAATTTGGGTAATCAGTCAATTTCTTAAGGTCATCGTCCCAAGCTTCAAAGTACAAAGGTGTCGCTTTGATTATAGTATCCCGTTACATATTCCCACATGTGTAATCTTTTCTGCAGAAGACTATTTACATGTACTGTAAGAATGCTGGTCACAAAGTCGCACACACTGCTCATGCATAATTTCATGGGTTATGGGAATACGGTGGATATTTTGTTTATTATTCAGAAACAAACTTCCTTGTCTGGGTGGAATTTATCTTTGCAACGCTTTACGTTTTTGGATGCTAGACACAACTATAACAGTTACTGCCTCTTTGGCATGCTATGGTAATCATAAATATATTATAAATTATAGTATTGGTTGTAACATGTTCTATACCTGTTACTTGTTGCATAAGAGTTTTTTTTGCTGTAAATTATTTGAAGTATGTATTTTTGCAATAAAACATAACAGAGAACAACACGTGATGGTTAAAATGAAATGTAGCAAGAAACGTTTCCAGTAACCATGTAATTTACAGGTAAATTTATGGCAAATAGCTCAGGCACTAAAGATGCTATCTGCCCCAAAGAAAGCATCTTCCACTGAATTTCCAGCACTTTTACACAAACTAATTTGGTTTGGATGGCTACACACTACACTCAGTTCCTGGCATTACAATGATGTCAGAGCACACCTGTGCGCAAATGTTGGCATTGCAGAAGATTTTAGGAAATGCAAAATAGATGTTTTGTTTTTTCCTCATTGCAAAGTTGAGCTCTCAGAAATCTAACTGTCTGAATATGATGTAAACTGCTTGGTAGCAGTACTGTAAAATACAATGCAGTATTGGAACCCTGCATCTATTTGGATTCCTCCTTATCTATTGGATTTCTCCCCTATCTATTTGGATTTTCTCCCTATCTATTTGGATTCCTCCCTATCAATTTGGATTTCTTCCTATCTATTTGGATTCCTCCCTATCTATTTGGATTCCTCCCTATCAATTTGGATTTCTCCCTATCTATTGGATTCCTCCTATCTATTTGGATTTTCCCTTCTATTTGGATTCCTCCCTATCTATTTTGGATTTCTCCCTATCTATTTGGATTCCTCCCTATCTATTTGGATTCCTCCCTATCTATTTGGATTTCTCCCTATCTATTTGGATTCCTTCCTATCTATTTGGATTCCTCCCTATCAATTTGGATTTCTCCCTATCTATTTGGATTCCTCCCTATCTATTTGGATTTCTCCCTATCTCTACTCCTGGATTGTTATGGCCGAGATTGCTCAGAAACCCCCATCCCCACCCCACCCCCACCCCGGCTACCCCCCTTCCCTGCGGACACCTGCGGATGCTTCTCTGAACTGTGGGCCGGCTGACAACATCAAGGACAATGGCCTCTGGAGAGGGTTCACGGAAATATAAATACTTTCATCCAAACACACTCACATAATTGATACCCATAAAACTGATGAACTTACGTACATGCAATCGGCCTCAGATGTTTACCTTTCTGCATATATGTGTGTCGTAATTATTTGTGCTTCTCGTGAAAATGAGGTTTTTTGGCGGATGCTTCACATTATATGTGGAAACATAAATTGTTAAGCATCTGTCTTTTTGACCTTCCTCCACTTCCCCCATGTAAAATCTTTCTTCAACAGATTTTCAAGGGCAGCGCCTGTGGACTCCGTGTAAGGCGAGGTCTGAGGCAGTTTGGAGGAACGCACCTAAACGGCTGCGCTGAAATAGCAGCGGCCGACTGGCTGCGTTCCTTGGCAACGCAAGGCCTCAGTCAATCGTTACCCCAAAATGTTTGTTAAGTGTATGTGATG
The DNA here is from genome assembly GCF_011125445.2 of Fundulus heteroclitus. Classification (NCBI taxonomy): domain Eukaryota; kingdom Metazoa; phylum Chordata; class Actinopteri; order Cyprinodontiformes; family Fundulidae; genus Fundulus; species Fundulus heteroclitus. The sequence goes on from NC_046382.1 coordinate 34,103,256, forward strand.
GACGGTTGTACTGGAACTTTTCGATTGCAATGCAAATTGTAGTTGCCAATAAAATTGATTGATTGATTGATTGATTGATTGATTAAATGTTGGTAAAGTTGAAACATACAAATTTAAGATTTTAAATTTAAATGAAAACCTGTTATTTTCCTCATTTATACAATCTGACAGATTTAGTTACTATTAAAGTGGAAAGTTCCTGACAGGAGTTATTTGCATATTCTCCCAGAGGTTCCAGGGCTTTTTTTTCTTCTTCGCCTACAAGAAGAGTATTTATCAGATACATTGTTACAATTTGATTTTGGTATATTATTTCACAGCCACAATGGAAAAATACTACATATCCAAAAACGGCCATTTGGTTAAGTTGGCATCTTTGAAACACTATAGGTGAGAGACATTTCACTATCAGAGCCTGACAGCAGGGGAAAAAATACGCAAGTATTTTGAGTAAGTTAAACAATCGCAATCTGTGATCCAACAAAGCTGTCACAACAACACCGATGAAGGTCACAGTTCTAGCTGAAGCTCTGGCAGTTCTTGCTTTTGGTAAATGCACAGCACCAGTGGCCTTGTGCTGAATTGCAAACGAAACATAGTGTATGCTTAAATCTAGAAAGTGGTGCGTGTACAAACAAATCAATTTGTATGAAATGCTGCATATGCATAAAACAAAGTGCAATTCCTTTGCATATTCCTATTAATGTCAAATGAAGCATACATCAGCACAAACTGTAAATGCACCCATTTCCAGATTTCAGTATGCCCTGCACATGTAGTTCAGTCACCAAGTGATTCGGATCCCCAAGACAGAGCCATCAAGATTCATCTTCAAAGCCAGAGCAACCTCTTGGCATCTGAAAAGGTTAGTGGCATTTATTCAGTGTCTCTACATTTCTGCTGAGTATTCCCTTGCCACTAACCTAATTCTCCTCTTTACAGTGATCCTGATATGGTAACAACTCAAACATATGGCAGATGGACTGAACTTATCTAGCGCTTTTCCAGTCATGCTGACTACCCAAAGCACTGTAAAATATAGCCACATTCACCGGTGGCTCTCACTAACACCCACACATTTATACACCGAGACGCAGCTCAGTAAGCAACTTGGGGTTAAGTGACTTGCCCAGGGGCACATCAACATGTGGCAAGGGGAAGGTGGAATCAAACCCACAATCTTCTGATTGCCAGATAACTACTCAACAATCAAGCCACAGTATACAGCTTGAACAGATGGTGCCGCCATTTAAAACCTGGACCTGAATGTTTAAAATCTGGTTTTAAAAATCACTAAACATGGGTATATCAACAACTTATTAGAAACATGGATATACCACCTTTGAGAACATAACCAAAAGGGGACATAAAATTGGAGTGCAACTTAGAGATAGAAAATAATTTTCAACTACACCCAGTCAAGGTAGAAATGTGTTTGTTTAAAACACCGCTGCAGCTGTTTGTAGGGCACCTGCCATTGCATTTCTTTGCAGTTTATGTGAACTGTGTTAGAGAGGCTTGCATCATGTGACCCCGTTTCTTTATTTGAAAATGTTAGTCCTCTCAATAAACATTCTTTGAAAAAAAATGCTTTGTATTATACAAATGTTCCTTTAGTGACTGGAGTGAAAAGAGCTTCTTATTTATCTTGTTAGAAGGATCCATATTTCTAAGAAATGTGTGTATGTGTGCGTGCGTGCGTGCGTGGCGTGCGTGCGTGCGTGCGGCGTGCGTGCGTGCGTGCTGCATGTGTGTGCTCAGAGTGAGGATCATTT